>NC_051067.1:115755326-115890167 GCF_004664715.2 Peromyscus leucopus | reverse complement strand
TATAAATACACAAAGTAGTGCCTTATTTAGTGATCTTCGAAAACCAATCAGAATGAATTGCTTATTTGAAAGAGAAAAAATCACATTATAAGTGGGACAATAGACATATAAATATACATTACTACCTCACCCGAAAACAGAGCCTTAGAGGCTCCTCTCAACAATAACACCCAGGTTCCAATACCCAAGAATCTCCAGTTCCACTCCGGGAAGCAGGGATGATACCCTTGAGCTCGCACTTATACCCAACCCGACTCACAACCTTTCTCACCCACCTGAGGGTGAAGAGGTCAGCCTACTTATCTCATTTAAAATTCACCCACCCCTTTAAAAAAACACGCATGACAAAACTTATGTAATGTTTATTGTATCTGCTTTCAAACTGGGTAGAATAAAAGGCCTGCCTTCATGAGCTGTTACCGACCATGTTTTATAATTTACAAAGGTTTCCACTATGTGTTTTTACTAAAACAAAGCCCTCCTACCCGTAACACTCACAACTCTTTCTTCCGCCCCCCCTAAAGCTATACAAAACCAGATCAGAAAATTCTCTACTTTCTCACAATCAATGTAAAAAGGAAATATCTAGCAGCCTATAATTTGATTTTTATAAGTCAGAGATAACTTTACATACATAGATTGAATACACTGTTCCCACCCCATGCCCCACTTTTGTTCTTCCTCAAACAAAATTTAAACTTTCTTTTTTCACCCTTTAAAAAATTTGTTTAATCACCAGAGGTTAGGACACGTTAAGAGGAAAGAAGAGGGAGTTAGAGAGAGAGTAAGAAGAGAAGATGAAAGAAGAGAGAAGAGATTACGACCGACCGAAGAAGAAACGACGCAGCAGGAGGGAGGCAGAGAGCAATCGGCAAAACAAAAGATTACGAGAGATCCATAAGAAACTATTCGCACTTATATAATTTCAACATGAATGTATATACACACAAGCCTAATAACAATCACAGTAATTATGCTATTACCTACAAATGTGTTAGTACTAATCCAAATGAGTCTACCACGTAAGGAGAATATGTTGTTTAGTCCTCTGAAAGATACATAAACACACTCTCTTAGCAAAGATATATAAATGATTAATTAACAACTATATATAACGTTAAAGTATTTTTCCGGCCCCACCACAATACACAAATAAAGAAAAAAGATTTGGTAAAACAGGAAAAGCCAGTAGACATTCACAAAACACTAAGTGGTCTAATCCTGGTCGCCAAAATGAAATCGATTACTGTTAGAAAGAGGACGAAGCGAAGATTGAAATTAACTCTGATATTAACCGGTGAGAGAAAAACAGTCTTCCCAGAGTCGGTGACCATCATCGATCTTTTTTGTTTTATTATGGTTCTGTTTGTAATTGTTCGTAATTTTCTTAGTTAACCACAATCGTTTGATTAAAGTCTATAAATCTAATAAAACCCGACAACTCAGACTTATTTCATTTTTCAGGTGTAAGAATAAAAACAATTATAATCTAAAACTATGTCCTCCAGGAATGTGTTCTCGCCTCATGTTTCAGCATGTATAGAGGCCTTCTCTTTAACCAAGAGATTTAGTGAAGTACAGATATTCATGTTTGGAGCAGCGTAAAATAATACAGTGAAAAATTCGCACTGTATTGCCCTTTAGAAATTTGACAGCCCCCCACATTTATTTCTCAGAGGTTTTGAAGCATGATTTTATATTTTTTTAAATTTATTTTATTTTTTTTATAGTTTCCTATGTACTTCAGTCCCTCCAGATTACATAGTTTTAAATAAAATCTTTGAAAGGAAAACCCCTAAGAATAAAAAAAATAAAAGATTATATGTATGAAAAAGAAATAACCTATCCAAAAGTCTTGGCCCAATATTAAAAGGGAACCCCAATAGACTATATAAAACCACCATAGAAATGTTTAGGCAATGCCAAAGTAGTAAACAGTAATTAAATTGTATCAATCACTGTGTACTGTGTATCTTTCTGCTTGCGAACTAGTGAATATTTATCTCTTACATTTCTCTAAATATAATTAATAGAGAATCATTTCTCATTAGATGTTTATCACCCTGGTCTCTCTAACAGATATGATCTTATAGAAATATAATATATTTTATTTTGAATATGGAACTATGACTTTAATCATTCGACCTGTCCTAAGAAATTTTATTAACTTCATAAAGCTTTGACTTGATCTCGGTAAATAAGAGATAATTAAGTTACATAAATAATGTTTCATACCAATCCCGACACCTCTAAAAATAAGCTGAGACTCACACCGAGACATTCAATCAAAGAAGAAAGACATTTGAGAATTGATGTTAATACAGAAGGTATGATCTTGCTGGAAAGATTAAAGTGAGGAGTCAATAGGGTGGTCGTAGGTTATCCCAGTATTTAGCTTGCCTCGCTTCGACATAGGTAGATAAGGTCATTTTCAGCCTCAAACTATTGACAGCGCACCTGCCACACTTAAGCTTTTAATTTTCCAAATGAGTGATTTTTTACAATATATAGTAGCCTCATGAGAATAATTTTCCGCGGTATTCCTACTAAGCGGCTGAGTCAGCTGGTCTCACGATTGTTGCCTTACTAAGGGAACATAAGATACAAAAAGACCTGCTTTGAACCAACATTAAAAACAAACAGCCCCCAAAGACAAGATAAATCAAAAGGTACATTGAAAAAATCAACCCAAAGATTTTTTCCATTTATGTACAAGGTCCAGCTAAGGAGCGAATACATGAGGTCTGAAAGACTAGGCCCGCATTAGTGAGAATCAAGATGAACCAATGGGTGAACATGAATGGAGTGTGGACATGGGGAGTACTTTGAGAAGAACATAATTTTCCCAATTTGTTACACTCTGTACCATCCCCGGGAGGGACCGTTAGATATTATGAGTGTGAGTTTCTTAGAAGGAAAAAACCCATGTAAATTGGTATTAACAACACATATTTAAATCAGTTTTGCTTAACCCCCAACCCCGCACTTAATTAGATTTTTCCCAATTTGTCGCCCCTCCAAGATAAAAAAGAATAAAAACACTATAAGCATAACATTATAATTTTACTTTATGCGACGTAATAACTTAGAAGTTAGTAATTTAGAATGTCTATAACATTTGTCTATTTCTAGAGTAGCCTCCTATTCTGCACACCCCATGCCCTTCGAAAAAAAAAAACATGAGGACTTATAACAATAAATAAAACTCAATTTAAACGAACCCAAAAATTTATAGAAACATAAAGAAAATTTATTCCTGAACATTTTAGAATTTTCTAAAAAAAAACCTTTTCAATTTTGTTCCCCTTTTTCCAATAAAAACTCTTCGTCGGCACTTCTTTTAACAGAAACTATCGAGTGCGGTCAGGACTCATACCATGATGAAGAGAGGAATGTTTTCGGGGGTACAGACGCTCAATAGATGGAGGACATGTTCATCTTTGGCTCTATTTAGGTCTCTCTTTTAGAATGTGGTGGATTAGGCGGACGGCTTGGTTATCTGAGTTGAAATGCTCTTTAGCACTGTCATGCATTTGTTCCTAAGAGTTGGGAGCAGCATGGAGCAGTGGGTCAGAAGGTCAGAGGTTACTACATCTCTGTTCTCTGGAAGCTCACCTCTGTAGGACTGGAAAACTTCTATAATGACCCAGAGAGTAAATACAGCAGGCTTTCCCACAGCAGATTCTGCAGCAAATGATGCCATATTTGTCTATGATATAAAATCACCTGGTGATGATACATTAAACAAACAAACAATGTGTTTGTGCTTTTGGAAGCTTCCTTTACTTTCTAGGCTAAGGGTCAGCTTACCTTGCCAGCCCCTGACCAATCCCGAAATGCTGCTCATTGTAATTTTATAATTGAGGCAAGTCCCATGAATGGGACATATTATATACATATACATATTCATGTATGTATATGCAGAATCATAGAAGGTGGAGTGATTTATCCTGCCTGAGAAAAGTTAGGGAAGTGTCCAAAACAATATGTAGGAAAGTAAGCAACATAATGATTGACAAGAGGAAGGACATTCTGAAGAGAGGTGACAGAATAAAGCAAGACTCTGGAGGCATGGCCCTGGGGACATGGTGTGTGGTTTTTCTAGGTAGGTAGTTTAAGTGTGTAACAATGGGAGGGAGCCCATGGGAGATGGGAATCAGGGTGGTGGTCTGTGGCAAACCTACAGCAGGTTTAGGGATTTGATTTTCAGGTGGTAAAAACTAGGAGATGTTAGGAAACTTTTCCAAAAGAGAGCATTTGATTCATGCTTTAAATTTTAATTTCTTGTGCAGGGGTTATAGTTCATTAAATAAAATGCTTGCCACATAGACGTGAAATTTGATCCTAGAAGCATCATAAAATGGCAAGGTATGGTAGCATTCACTCACAATTCTAATGCTGAGGGGGTAGAGACAGGAGGATGTCTGGATCCACTGGCCAGCCAGCCTAGCCTACTCAGCGGATTGCAAGCCAATGAGAGACTCTGACTCAGACACAGGTAAACAATCTATTTGGGACCATGTCTGGGTGGACTTCTTGCCTCACACCACACACACGACATGTGTGTGATGCGAAAACACACAACATACAACACACACACACACACACAACACACACCAATCAATCTCTTTCAGGTTTCTTCAGAGGGAACCTATGATTCAGTTTTTTTTTTTGTTTTTTTGATTTTTCAAGACAGGGTTTCTCTGTGTAGCTTTGCGCCTTTCCTGGGACCACTTTGGTAGCCCAGGCTGGCCTCGAACTCACAGAGTGAGTGCTCTGCCTCTGAGTGCTGGGATTAAAGGCCGTGCGCCACCCCACCCAGCGATTCAGTATATTTTTAAAAACCATCTTTTTTGTATTGAGCAGATTCAACTTTTACAAGACTTAACTCCAAAAACTATGCTGCACGGGCAACTAGAACACTCGAAAAGTAAAATGTTGAACATTTTTAATTTGTGAAAGATATGCAATATTGTGTTTTTGTTTTGTGTTTGTCTTTCCAATGCCCCTGAGCTCTATTCTTATCTAATTATCATTTCCCCCTTTGGGTTCCAGGTGGTTTTCCATTGTTAGTTCAGTAATATGGAAGATTTGGCAATTACTTTCATCTAGTCAAATTCCCAAACAGAAATATTTAATAGGAAAATGCATAGTTACAAGTAGTTTATCTATACACTACCACAAATTATCTGGAAAGATTACAGAGCATAGTGCTATGTTAGTTTCTGAGTCTATCTTAAAAATAGTGTAAAACAAGTTTCTGAAGGGTGGAGGGTTAGACAAGAACATTGCTCTATAAGTAGGGAATGTATAGATCCATTCTAGCTAACCAGCCACCAGTAGACCATACACACACTTTGATACTTGCTATATTTTAATATAACTGAAATGAAACTTACATGATATCATGCTACATAAGATGTTTCAGAAGTAAAAGTAGCTTTTGTTGTGCATGATTCCTGGCCAAAATCAAAAGTATACCCCTTCATGGCCTCAATGAGTTTAAAATAGGAATCATTGTTCTGAAAATATATTTTGATCCTAACTTGCGAAGTGGGTCAATAGACCAGAACTGAATCAAAACAGACTCTCTATGATTTCCAAACACTTTGGAATAAATATAGTAAATATTTTGACAGAAATTGCATAAAATCACAGTGAGATATTTAAAAAATAACTTCTGGAAAAAGCACTTTCCCCTATAACATAATCTACAGATTAAGCCGCCTCCAACATAAGCCTGCAACTGTGCACAATGGCTAGCTCTTGGCATTAAGCAGAGACACTCCTGCTTAGATCTTAATGCAACATTAATTAGATTCTACCATTTCCACAATAGGAAGCTCAGCCTGAACCATAATCAAGTTATTAATTGTCTGGAGTGATCCTTTTATCTATCCCAGGACAGGTATGACAATTTTAGCAAAACTTCTCCATGATTCTCTTAAAATAAGCAAATCACATTTGATTGATTTGTTTAATATTAAATTAATTCTGTGGATGTGTTCCTTGATTCAAATTGTTAGCATTGCACCAAGGATCTCTGCAGCTATGTCCATAAGAGGTGGCAACCTGTAATTTTCTTATGATACACATTTAATATCTTGGTGTTGTTGGCCTGATAAAGTCAAGTTGGGATCTTTCTTTATTACTTCCTCAAATTTCTGGTAGGGAATTATATCTGATTGATGGCATTATTTCTTAGAGTTGTGCATTGTGTGTTCCATAGTGTTCTACTTAGAAGGTTGTTTGCTAAAATATTGTATTGAGTGTGTGATGAGAGTGTGTGTGTGATGATTGTGTGTGTGTGTGTATGTGTGTGTTGTCGTGTGTGAGAGAGAGAGAGAGGAGAGAGAGAGAGAGAGAGAGAGACGAGAGAGAGAGAGAAGAGAGAGACGAGAGAGAGAGAGAGAGGAGAGAGAATGATTTGTTGCTAGTATGTTATAGTTTTCAATTATGATGATTGCACGGACCATTGGGTTCATTCTCTGTCTTTATGAGTATGTCCTATTGAACTTGAATTTCAGTTTTTGGTCACTTTCTTTCTGGACCTTTTGAGGAAAAATCAGTCATCATTTGTGGTTTTGTTTTCCCTGTATTAGTGTCATTAGTTGTTGCATTTGACTGCATTTACACATTTCCCTTAATTTCCCTGATATTCTATTTCGATTATCTATAGCAATGTCCTCTGCTAAAACCATGTGTTGATGGCTAATGTTCCTTCTCTTGTGTGTAACTCATCATTTCAGAATTGATTCTCCATTGATGGCCATTAAGGCCAAACACCCATAAACATATTGAAGGGAATGAGTTACACTCACATTTACACGCCATCAGCAATGAAAACAATTATGTTGCCGTCTTAGGTGATTGATTGACATTATACTCTTTACACGTCATTCCAGCAGTGTGTTTTGTTCTCTTGTAGAACTTCCTTGTTAGTAGAGGCTACTTAGGAGTTACAGTCATTTTCCTTAATCTTCCCCACAGTTTGCTTTTCCCCGAAAATGCAAAGACACATCAGCATAGAAGTGAAGTTCCATGTGTTTTCCTGTTATCTGTGATCTCGGTTACATAATTGCTACAAATGCACAATCTCCTCCACAAGAACCTGACCTGTACTTTTATTTAAAATATTAGTATTTGTTTTTGAAAAGATAAAAAAAATAGAGGGCTAGAGTGATAGCTCAGAGAGTTAAGAAGCCACTAACTGCTCTTACAGAGGACAGCAGGTTTGGGTTTCAGCCCCGATGAATCTCACACCAGAGCCATATAACTCCAGCTCTACGGGATCTGGCACCCACCCGTCTTCTCTCAGCTTCCATCAGTTATTTCATTCACATGTGCACCATACCAATACACCACCCACAACAGCATGTACATATAAACATCAAAACGTGGTAAGTAGGCTCAACAGGCCCAAATAGGGTTCAAGAATGGGCTCAGTAGCCAAGGCATGCATGCAAATACATACTCCTTAAGAGCCAACTGGAGTCTGGCCTGAAGGGCCTAGGAACAGGAGTTCTGTTAGAGTTCCTAGTTCACATGTCAAGCAGTTTTCTGATCATGCTGAGTCTGCCTGTGAGACCTAGCAACATTCGATGTGATGTCAGAGTTCCTAGAGATGTGCTGAAAGCCAATGAGGGTGACACACAGACTGGGCATGGGGCAGGAGGGTATGAATAAGAGTCATCTTCCTGTTATTGAATAACGTCTTGAGTTATTTGAGCTTTCAGATGTGCTCAACAGCGTCTGAGTTGTTTGATGCACACAACTATTCTAGACCCTTCGACCTGAGGGAGCCGCTAGAATCCATCAACACAGTTTAAAATAAAACTCTATATATTTACCTCTTCTGATACTTTTCATTTCTTTCCTTGAGGTACAAGCTTCCACTTGTCACATTCCCCTGCCCTGAACTTTGATGTTCCTTATTATTTAAACCTCATCATTTCACTTAGTTTTACTTATCTGGAAATATTTATTCTACTTTGACTCTCAATGAAGACTTGAATCTTTATAAATGTGTAGACTGGACCACTCTTTTCTTAAACAAATAGTAACAGGTCATTCATCTTCTGGCTTCTTTCTCATAAACAATCACTCATGCTTTGTGTTCCTGGTCCCCTCACATGTCTCTTCTTCTTTCTCTTGCTTTCTCCATTTCCTCTGTTTTAAGCAATTTGACTAGTGTGTGCTCAGCCAGGCTTTACACCCTAACCATCTTTGGCATTTGCTAACCATATAAACTGAGAGTTTGGTAGTTTTCATCAAATTTTGGGCAATCACAGCTATCAAATACTTAAGCAATTTTTGACCCAATTTCCCCCTCCTTCTGGGCTCACATTTATGTATTTATGTTTGTTTCATGTCTTTCAGTGAATCTCTGAGGTGTGATTCATTTCCTATTTTTAGTAGTATAAAAATGTTCCATAAGAAAGAATGGAAAGATGGCAAGAGCCAGAGGTTGGGGATGCTGGGCAAAATGATGTCTTCTGACAATGACAGGGTCATTGCACTCATGAACTCTCAGTAACTCTGAATTCCTGTACAAAATCAAGAGATCATCATTCCAGCATGGCCAGAGGAGAGGCTCATGAGTTCAGGAGCTACTCAAAGTTGATGGCTGAAGAGAGACAGTCAATTTTCTTTAAGGGTATGACCCCTTTAGGTCAATCATACTCTAATGAAGAGCCCCACAACCATATACACATGGGTAGCAACCAATTAGATGCAGAAAATTAAGAAAAGTGACTGGAAGTTAGGAAGGAGTCATGAGGTAGGTGTCCATGACAGGAGTTGAAGTTGGAAAATGGATGGGTGGGGGAGAGCATTGAGTGTAATTAAAATTATCATGTGTGAAATTCTCAAATCACAAATTTAAAATATTATTTTTCAAATAAAAGAAAAAAACAGGTCCCATTGTGACACTTTCATGAAGGTATGACAAGGTGTTTTGATCATATTCATCCACCTTTCTTGTCCCGTCCTTCCTTCTGATCCTGTCCTCCTCCCAAATGTTTCAGTCCTATTTCCATGACTTTAATTCTGCTTCTTCTCCTCTTTGGAGTGGTCAGCTTCTATTTCATGTCTCCAGATTTACCACCCCATTCCTTCTGCTTTCTTCTAGTTACTAAATCCACCATTCATTCTCTTCATCTTACAAATTTTACATTTTCATTCCAGAATCGCTTTAAGGTTTCCATTTTATTCTTTAAAATTCCTCATTTGAATTCTTCCAGTCCCTCATGATGTTCATAATTTCCTCTATAGTCCTTGAAATACCTCTATAATAGATATATAATGTTGTTGTTTGGCAGTTAAAGGTTTGTTCTCACGTTTGGGATCTGTCTCTATGTATTTGTTCTTTTCCTCTTGAATCAGGGTTCCATTGTTCTCTGATTTTACATGGTTAGCATCTTTTTCGTATCATGCCCAAACACATTGCTGATAATAAGGAAGTTCTGAAGTCTGCTATCTTCCTTCAAATATCCATTTTTTTTTTTTTTATAAAAATGTCAGGTAGTATTCATTGTCAGTGTTCTTTTTGGGATCAGGAAATTGTTAATTTGGCAAACTTCAAATTCTGCCTAGATTTGACATTGCTCAAATCCTTTTGACATGTTTTTGATTCTAATTGCTACTGTGTCACAAGGATTCTCAGGATGAGCAGCAGCTGATACCTCTTCAGTTACCCTGCTGCTACTTCAGGATCGTACTTCTCTCTACAAGTCAAGTTTAAACATAAACTAAGGTCTTAGCTGACACAGGATGCTGGGCTCTCCTTCCAGGCTCTTCTTTCTCATCTCATATTCTAACCACTATGGGAAGCCCATCAGACCTTAGCAAGCTGTAAGACTATGGTTTCTGATTTAAGGCTTGATCTTTGGTAAAGCAAATCAAGAAATAAATCCTACTTGCAGTTTTCTCTTGTCTTCAAAATCATTTACCTGGGGCCTGTGAGAAGGCTCAGTGGGTAGAGGTGCTTGCTGCCAAGTCTAGGTTTCATCCTTAGAACCTGTGTGCTGGGGAATGAGAACTGACTCCTGCAAGTTGTTCTCGGATCTCCACACACATTCTGTGGCATGGACACACACACACACACACACACACACACACACACACACACACACACACACAAATAAATAAAATAAAATAAAATAACTTATTCGGAATATTCTGACACCTTTGACCATTTTCAAGACCTTTGATGTCACTTTCTTATATTGGTTCGAAGTTACCTGCTAGAAGTTTGGTTTAATTCAAGCTACTTTCCATCAATATATGTTAATAACTTAGTTTTTAGTCCCGTCTCTCGTGTGAACATGAAAGATACAGATTCCATTTTCATGGCTATCACAGGAGACCTTGGAGTCCCGTAAGAGACCAGAGGAAAGTTGTTGAGTGAACTTGGCCTCAGCGCAGTCCAGTTTTCTTCAACCTTTACTCTTACCTTTTCTCCTCTCTGATCTGTCCCATTTTTCTGGTCTACATTATTTTAACAACCCCCTTCCCCGTGCCCACCCCCATGTCAGGTTGCCCCTAAATTCTTAGTTCTCCATAGTATGTTTTATAACGACTAATTTACTTTTCCCAGTGAAAAAGCTTTCCAACCTCACCATGAATAATATCTTAGGTACTATCATTGTCAGACTTTTTTTTTTAACTATAAGACCTAATTTGAGTTTGGGACTTTGTGGAATTTTTTGTTGTTGTTACTTTTCTTCTTTCCTTCCTTCCTTCCTTCCTTCCTTCCTTCCTTCCTTCCTTCCTTCCTTCCTTCCTTCCTTCCTTCCTTTCTTTCTTTCTTTCTTTCTTTCTTTCTTTCTTTCTTTCTTTCTTTCTTTCAACAAGGTCTCATGAATCCCAGAGTGGCCTTGAACAATGCAGCTAACACTGCCCTGAATTCCTCATCCTCAGACATCCCACCTCCTAAGGACTCAGGATTACATCACCACACCTGACCTTAGGGGGGGAAATCCAATTTTTTGAAGTTAGCAAGTCATTTACTAAGTTCCAAATTCTGATTGCAAATTAACTTTTCATTCTTTTCTGCCTTGTACAAGCTGAATTCAAGACACATTATTCTATTTTGTTCACAATATCCTCCCCACTCTACATCTTCCTTCATTATTTTCCACTTGCCAGCATGCTAATCTTCTCCAGTTAAAAATAACATTTCCCTGTAAAGCTTTAGAATTAATCACACTGGGAACTGAATAAGCACTTTTGAGCCACAAGTGTGCTCTTTTATCTGTTCTTCTTCTGCCTTGTATTTCAGGAAGATATCCTCTCACTGTCATAAACATTTTGTGGGAAGGATGTTATATTAATTTGGGTCTCAAATACAGCAGTGCTAATTCTCGACTGCAGCTTCAAAGCAGTGCTCTGTGCCAGGTGGACCCAGGTGCTGCTGTCCTCCGAGCAAAATGAGAATCTTCCTGCCCACTCCAGGTTGAGACCCCGGCAGCCTTTCCAGGCTGCATGTTCAGCAAATGCCTGGGGAATCTAATTACACCCACTTAAACCATATTTTAATAAAATTGAAAGGGACATGATGCCCTCCCTCCTAGTGCCTCATCTATCATTTTCTTGGGTCCTACAAATCTAACAGATATTCTATGAATTATGACTGTGCTCTTTACCAGCTCACAGTTTGTCAAATTCACAATCCAAAATATGAAAGTTCAAACAGCAAAGTTTCTTTGTGGGTTTATGTCACCTTCATGTCCGGCATTCACTCTCAAGATCCTGTCTAGATCATGCTTCCATCCAGACCTGCAAATCGGTGTGTTTTCCCAGTGACTAAAGCTGGAGCTTGCACTGTCATAGATGTATCTATTGACAAATGAAAATGGTGTACATGGTGATTTGTAATGTGATGTTTCTCCGTAGGAACATTACAGCCATCCTCACAGACAAATTCATAAACAAATCCAACACTGTGCATAGTGTGTGTGTGTGTGTGTTTAAAAAGTAAAAATCTAGGCTCTCAAAAAAATTCAAATAATGAAATGCATGCTGCATTCTTTATCTCCTAAACATATTCTCCTTATAACTGCCATGTGGCCAGCATCTCTCCTCTGCCTCCATTTCCAACCTTTGAAGCCGCCATTTTATTCTTATTCCTATGGATTTTACTTCTCTTTCCTTAGGTCCTACATACAGGCAAGATCTTGTGGTATTTTTTCTTCCTGTGTCTTGCTTTTTGTTTAATAATATATCATAAATGTATATCTATACCATTGAAGAAGGTGGAATTTCCTTTTTGTGTGTGTTGAGTACACCTCAGTATAAGCATATGCCACATTTTATTATCCATACAGCCATCAGGTGGCTCTTGGTTGATTTCCATTTCTTGTCTATGGTGATCAATGTGATTTTGGCCATGGTAATATAGAGATATGCTTAAGATTTTTTCTTTTAAAAACTATTTTAAAAAAAACTTAAACACACACACACACACACACACACACACACACGCACACGCACACGCACACGCACACGCACACGCACACGCACACGACACGCACAGAAGCCAGAAGAAGAAGTTAGATCTTCTAGATCTGGGGTTACAGGTGGTTGTGAGCAACTGGAAGTAAATGTCAGGAACCAAATTCTGATCCTTTACATGATCAGTACATGGTCTGAACCGCTTAAGCTGTCTCTCTGGCCCAGGAAAATGGTTTTAAATCTTTTGGAGAGATTCTCAACATTGGCATTGCTAGATCTTATGGTAGTTTCAACTATGCTGGCAAGTTTCATGTCAGTTAGACACAAGCCAGAGTCATTTGGGTAGAGGACGCTTGGATTGAGAAATGCCCCCACAAGATTGGCCTGTGGCAAGTCTGTGGTACATTTTCTTGGTGGGTGATTGATGTGGGAGGGCCCAACTCACTATGGGCAATGCCATCCTGGCTGGTAGCCTGGGTTTATAAAAAGGAGGCTGTGCAAGCCACGAGGAGCAAGCTAGTAAGCAGCACTCCTCCATGGCCCTGGCATCAGTTTCCTGACCTGCTTGAGTTCCTGTCCTGATATCCCTCAGTGATGGACTGTGATGTGGAAGAACAAGCTGAAGTAAACCCTTTCCTCCCCAAGTTGCTTGTGGTTGTGGTGTTTTTATGACAGCACTAGAAATCTACTAAGACATTATTCTTACTTCTCTGAGGAGCCCCACACTGTTTCTCATAATGACTATCACAGCTTACCATGGTAGGTACTTGAGGAAGCAAGATGAGAATGTTTGAGAAATGTATGCTTCCCCCAAAACCTTAATTTTTTTAAAAAAGTGTCATCCTCACCTGTTGTCCTATCTCTAAAAAGAGAAACTGGGAAAATAAAATCAGTAAGTGATGAGGAAACATTGGTCACTGTCATTAGTTTATTATTTAATTAATCCTTTATTTTTTATTTTAGAATAATTTTCCATACATTTTAATCATATTCTTTCCCCTCCCCATGATCCTTCCAGATCCTCCCACCTTCCTACCCACCCCACTTCATGTTCTTTTTCTCTCTAAAAGAACAAACAAAAAACCATGAAAAAAAAAACACAAAGAAGAAAAAATCAATAAAACAAACCAAAGAGAGAAAATAAGACAAAAAAAAAATCAAAGCAAAACAAAAAATGCACACACACACACACACACACACACACACACACACACACACATCAAAAGCAAAACAAAATGGAATCTGTTTTGTGTTAGGCAACTACTTCTGGGCATCAGCCTGCCCTGGAGTGTGCTTGGATTCTATCCAGTGAGAGGTCCCTGGAGAAAGTGATTTTCCTGTTCCAGCAGTGGCCAAGAACCTGAGACTAGATAGGCCACAGGCCTAGGGGAAACCTATGTTATTATTCTACTAAAGGAGCATATCAATAAAAAGAACTCCTGGTGGCATATTTCTGTACCTAATATTGCTATACCCATAGATCAATGTCATGCTCAACTCTCATCAGAGAACCATCAGTAGATGGGAACTAACGTAGTGTATTGTGTTCACTCAAAATATTGTGCACCCTAATAAACTTATCTGGGGTCAGAGACAGAACAGCCACAATATTAAACACAGAGTTAGGGCAGTGGTAGCGCATGCCTTTAATCCTAGCATTCCAAAGCAGAGATCCATCCGGACCTCTGTGAGTTCAAAGCCACACTGGAAACAGCCAGGCATGGTGACTCACACCTTTAATCCCAGGAATTGATAGCAGAAAGCAGAAAGATATATAGGCATGAAACCAGGAACTAGCCTGGTTAAGCTTTTAGGCTTGTGAGCAACAAGTTCAGGCTGAGATTCATTCTGGATAAGGACTCAGAGGCTTCCAGCCTGAGGAAACAGGATCATCTGAGGAATTGGCAAGGTGAGGTGGCTGTGGCTTGTTCTGCTTCTCTGATCTTCCAGTGTTGTACCCGCAATACCAGGGTTTTTTTTTATTATAATAAGAACTTTTAGAATTCATGTTACACTAACACAAAGGACCACAACTGAACATTGTGGAGAAAGTGAGAGACTCTGAAGCATTCAGCGCTAAATGGTATGTCTCATCAATCCTTCTCCTTGGGTCTCAAGAAAGCCTATGGAAAAGAAAGCAGAAACACTATAAGGGCCATGGTGGATGACGCTGGAGACTTCGTTGGGGTCTCAGTCTGTAGCCCAAGTTGGCATGGAGCTCACTATATACCAGGTGGGACTTGAACTTGGAATGATAATCTTGTATTACAGACATACCTGATATGATTTCAAGCATTCTATTACTACACTCCATCACAGAAATAGGCAGTGATGAGTTTATTACTCAAAGAATGACAATATGAATTGGTAATAATCTGTGATATCGGATTTACACACAAGCTTTTTAAAGATCACTTATTTCTGTTCTGCTCTGCACTTTAGTAAGAAATATTTAGTTAGCTATCAGTACAGTACTTATCCAAGAAGTTGAAGGGACATATTGTATAAAATGTCACTCTGCTGTGACATTTTGTATTTCTGAAACTACCGATGTTAAAGAATGTGGTAGCACAACACAGCACGTTAAATATATAAGGATCCACAGCCATTTGGTGTTTCATTATTTCTTTTCATTTTAGAAAGATTTTAGACATCAGGGCAGGTCGTGGTGGCTCATGCATGCCTGAAGTGCCAGAATCTTGGAGGCCAAGGTCACTAAGATCACTTGAACTCAGGAATTTGAGACCAGCCTGGGCATCATCGTGAGACCTCTATTTCCATTTCCAAAATGGAAAAGAAAATTAGGAGAATGCCTTTAAACCCATTGAAAATGGTTCCTTGCATGCTTCAGTGTGTTTTTAGTAACACGGACATGTAGACACAACACATGAGCATACCATCACAACCAGGCCAGCAGCTGAGTAGACGGTGGTAATGTGCCCGTGGGTGCCTGGGCTGGTGAATACATGATTCAGAGAGAAGCTGATTAATCTGATACGCTGAACAACAACCGTTCAGGGAGCAGACACAGCCATAGTAATGGGGTCTCACTACTCCGCTCTTCTTTACAAAGGAGCAAGCAAATGAGATTGCCTTCACATTTTCCATGAAACTGGAAGGAACATATATTGCAATATTATATTTCACCCACCCTGCAAACAACAGCCACACTAGAATTAACTAGAACTGCCATCCTCCTCCTTTTATAGTGGTAATCCTGTCACTATTTCCACAGCCAATGAATTCTAATGGCCATAATAAGTCAGAGGACCTCTTGTGTCCTGCTTGCTAAGGTCAAGTGGAGACAGGAAGGAGTGAAGTTTCCTGCATGGAATATTCTAGATTCCTTCAAACTGGGATATTTTGGCATCTTATTCTGTGTACATTTCTGCAAAAATGATTCATCGAAGAATAAATTATAGCAATAAATACTGACGCTGCTTTGACCAATTAAAGTTGCCATCTGCTTAATTTCTTTGGAGAATTCTCCAGAAAAGTCACCTTACAGTTGATTTATGGCATCTTGGGAGCTTTCCACCAAGCAGAAACCAAAAGTTTCCTCTCGCCTCATTTAAGAAATGTGCGCTGCAGGAAAGGCAAACTTCCCAAATGTAAATCGATGAGACAGCAGTTTTGAGGAAACTCTAATTCCTAAAGGTCTCTCATGTCAAGTTCCTGGAGGAAAAGATTTAATTTTATTTTATATTTTGTTGAAAGAAGCAAAGTGAAATTCTAAATAAAGTGTGACAGGCTTAATGTGTCTGAAGGGTTTCTACTGAGAGAAGCTTGAGAAAGGAGAGAAGAGAGAAGACTTATCTCGAGTCTCAAAACACAGCCTTGCTTAGCTTGGGACCAAGTTAGTTCTCGGGTGACAGTCGAGCTATTACTTGCCAGCCATGTGATTTGGGGTTTGTTTCTTCACCTTCCAGGAAACCAAGCTAAATGACACTCACTCATCTACTCCAAGAGAACCCAGCAAACTGATGGAGCCACTTGCCCACCTGATCTTAAATCAACAGCTATAGCTCTGTATTAGTGATGTTAAGCGAAATCTACTGGGAAAACTGTGGCGCAGTTATGTGAATAGGAACCTTCTCTCCTGGGGGAGGAGAGAAACCCAGTGGCTTTAAGAAGCTAAGGAAACACACAAGCAAAGAAAGTCACAGGAATCACAGGCCCTTCCCCAAAGGAATATGCAATGACAGTTGCTGGGGGGATGGGGTGGACTCTTTGGTGGAGCTGCCTGCAAAGTGGAGCTGCCTGAGGAGTGGCTCCAGGGATGCAGTTTTCCGAGCTGTCCATCCATGTGGGGGCTGCCTGACGGTGCATCTGCTTCTGCATCATACATGCTGTTATAAGTATCCTCTCAGCCGCATCTCTGCAAGTAGCCAGCTCCGCAAGCTGGCATGGTGCCCTATCTGGGGCAAACAGACATTTGTACATCTTTCCCCAAGAAAATTCACTCAAGAGAAACAATGAACTCATATAAATCCTCCAGTTAATACAGATGGGCAAAGAATACAAAGCATAAAATGTTACAATTCTTAATAAAGTCTGCTCATCCTGTCTGTATAAATAGTAAATGTAAGGAAGCTTGTTAGTGTGCACGAATCCTGCCAACTTGAGAATCTCACGAGAAAGTAAGGGAATGAGTTGGTGCTGTGAATGATTGATTGTAAATAAAATGCCGATTGGCCAGTAGCCAGGCAGGAAGTATAGGCGGGACACAGAGAGAGGAGAAGTCAAGGAAGTGGAGGCTGAGAGGAGGAGACGCAGCCTGCCATCCAGGGAGCAGCATGTAAAGGCAGCAGGTAAAGCCACAGAAACGTGGCGACATATAGATGAACAGAAATGGGCTGAGTTTAAGTGTAAGAGCTAGACAGTGGTAGGCCTGAGCTAGTGGCTGAGCAGTTTAATTAATATGAGCTTCTGAGTGATTATTTTGTAAGTGGTTGTGGGGTCCATGGACTGAACAGGACTGGAGAAAACTCCAGCCGCAGGTTGGTATCTACCATTATCCACTACTCGTGCAGTTTTAGTTTATTTCTGCTCAGTCTCTGAGACCAGGAATGAGATATTGGGAAGCACACAGTTTCTCAAGGGGAAAAAAAATGCTCATCTTTCCCTTAATTTGTAATTATCATGTCATAGAATGAGACTTAATTCTGAAATGGCCTGAAGATTCTTCATCATCACAGCTAACATTTACTCAGTGTTTCCAGAGCAAACTGTATCTCGATTGGTACGCAAAGCTGATTAAAATGCACTTATTAAAAATTAGCTCTTTATAGATGAGAAAACAGAAGAGTGAATCCATCTCCCAATGTCATGACATTATTTAGTACAAAAGAATGGGTTCTAAACTCAGAGAGTTGCTTCTGCATACCGTCCCAAAACACTTTTGTTCAAAGAAACTGCAGTGGTGGATGGTTACATTATCCATGGTTCTCCAGGGAAACAAAGCAAGTATGACATAGGTATAGGAGAGGAGAGAAAGTGAAGTAAGGGAAGGAAGGAAGGAAGAAAAGGGGATGGAGAAGGGACAGAGGGAGGAAGAGAGAGACGGTTGGGCTAGCATATGTCTAGGGACTATGGCTCAGTGTGCTGAGTGTCATTGATATTATTTGATGGAGACTCTTGAACTTAAAACTTACTGTATAAGATATAAAAGGGAGCTGGTTTGCTTTCTGTGGCACAGAGGAGCAAATGCATTGACTAAATGGTGTCTGTACTTGGGGTGTCTGAATTAAGCTTAAAACCCTGATATGCTCATTGGATATGTTAGACCACTTAGCTGCAGAAGCATTGGTTCAGTGCTCAGAATATTACATTTCACCCACCTGTTAACCAAAATTAAGGTGGATAAGATAGACTTTCATTTTCTATCCAAAATAACATTGGGAACATAGAGACCCAAATGTGCCAGACATCTGGCATCTAAATGGTCCTTCATGTTGTCAACTTTCTACAAGAAAATAGCCATGAAGTTTTAGTGTGGAAAAGCAAGATGGACTTACATTGACATTCTGTTATATTTTCTTGGATAAGTAACTTCCCCCTCCCAAAAAAGTGAAGAAAACTCTTACGAGTCCTAAAGCCATGGATTTTGCTCTATCAATGAAGAAAATATCAGAAGATTTTCATTTTACTTTACCTGTTTAGATGTCTCTCTAATATAGGTAAAAATAATTGTATTTACTTCATTACTTGTTTTCATTCAGGTATTGGAAAAGAGCCCTTGGAAAGTAATTCCAATATGTTTGAATAATGAATGAAATTTATCCTTTAGAACTCTGGTATTCATTTATCACTACATGAATGGTGGATCTATTAATTTTCTTATATATAAAATAATAAAGTATATATATTTAAGTATTTTTATTAAGAAACTTTCTATTCATTTTACATACTAACCACAGATCCTTCCTCTTCCACCCTCCAGCTTTCCCCTCACCATCTCAACCCTCATTCCACCTCCTCCAAGGCAAGGTCTCTGTGGGGAGTCAGCAGAGCTGATACACTCAGCTGAGGCAGGTCCAAGCCCTCACCTTGCACCAAGACTGTGTAAGTTGGTCCACCATAGGCAGTGGGCTCCAAAAGGCCCATTCACATCCTAAATATGGATCCTGATCCACTGCCAGGGGGCCCCTTAAGCAGATCAAGCCACATAACTGTCTCGCTACGCAGAGGACCTAGTCCAATCCCATGGAGGCTCCACGGCTATTGGTCCACACAGTTCATGAGTTCCCACTAGGTTGACTTGGTTGTCTCTGTATGTTTCCCCATCATGATCTTGATGCCTCTTACTCACAGACTCTTTCTTCTCTCTCTTCGACTAGACTGGAGCTAGGCCTGGTGCTTGGCTGTGGATCTCTGCATCTGCGTCCATCATTTAATAGATGAAGGCTCTCTGATGACAGTTAGGGTATTCGCTAATCTGATTACCCGGGTAGGCCACTTCAGGCACCCTCTCTGCTGTAGCTAGTAGTAGCTGGGGTCATCCTTGTGGATTTCTGGGAATTTCCCTAGCATCAGGTTTCTCCCTATCCCATGGTGTCTCCCTCTATCACGATATCTCTTTCATTGCTCTTCCTTTCCATCCCTGTCCCAGCTCGACCATCCTGTTCCCTTATGTTCTCATCGCCTACCCTCCATGTCACCCTCACCCTCAGTCTACTCATGGAGATATCATCCATTTCCCCTTCCCAGGACAATCCATGCACCACTCTTAGGGTTCTCCTTCTTAGCTAGCCTCTCTGGAGCTGTGGGTTGTAGTCTGGTTATACTTTGTTTCACATCTAGTATCCACTTATGAGTGAGTACATACTATGTTTATCCTTCTGAGTCTGGGTTACCTCACTCAGGATGACATTTTATAGTTCCATCCATTTGCTGCAATTTCATGATGTCATTGTTTTTCTTGGTTAAAACTCTCAGTTCAGACTAGTGCGTGTGTTTATGTGCGTGTGTTTATGTGCATGCTTGTGTGTGCATGTATATGTGTGTGTGTGGTATGGGTATGTATGTGTATGTGAGGTGATGCACATGTGTGGTGTGTGTGTGTGTGTGTGTGTGTGTGTGTGTGTTGTGTGTGTGTGTGTGCATACTACCAAAAAAAATCATCTCAGTCTGGCTTTATGTTGACTTATTTTTTATTGATCCAGGTGTTTGCCACTTATCAGCGGCTCAGTTGTAACCTCACTTATGTATTTTCAGTGTCTATTTGTGAAAAATTTGGTGCCTAATTAAACAACCACTCAGGCCAATAATTACTGGAAAAAAAATATATAGCTCTACCATTCAGGATGACAACTTATTTAGAAGGAATCGTAGTGGGGCTTTTTCACTTAGGTTGATGAGGCTTGGAATATGTTTTTCTTCTACAAGTTGTATGGAAGTGTCCACTTAAGAAACAGCATCCTTCTATAAGTGTTTTACTTGCCTTGTAACCTTGACCAAATACCTGACAAAGAAGAGGAGGCTTTGTTGAGGCTTAAGGAAGGATACGGTCCACCCTGGTGAGGAGGTGTGGTTGTAAGAGGATGAGGCAGAGATCTGATCTGTCTACAGTCAGAAAGCAGCAAGGTATGGAAGCCCATTCGCCAATTGCTTTCTCCTTTTAATTCAGTGTAGGATACCAGCTGATGAAAAGTGCCACCCACATTCAGAAGGAGTTTTCCCATAGTAGTTATACCTCTCTGATAACATGTTGCCTTACAGATGCACCCCAGAGATATGTCTTCAGACAATTCTAAATCAGGATGAGTTATGATCAGATTTTGCCATGGTTTATATTTTTAAAATCTATCATTGGCATCAAGATGATTTCAAGACAAAGACATATGGCTCACACACAGAAAACAGGCTTTCTAGGGATGTAGCTAACCCAGAACAGAAACCTCCAAGGAATTAAGCCTTCATTAAGTCAGATTAACATTTAACCTAATAACCACCTACACCTCAAACATCCATGGGCCATTGCATGTTGTGCTGATACACAACCTGTGGAATGTTTAAATCGATTTAAAAATATGCTCCTCCTCCACCATTTATGATCTTTTCATGGCAAAAGTTTAGGAAACATTGTCCAAGCATTCTGAGACACATAGTACAGTTTACTTTTCTGAGACAAATACAACAGCTTATTTATCGAGTCACCCCACCATGTAACAACACATGCAAATTTCTTGTTTCCTTCTACTATAACTCAGTACTCAATGACCTACTTCTCCCCTAACATCCCCAGCCTCTGGTAATGATCATTCTACCCTCAGCTTCTATGAGACTAAGTTCTTTAGACTGCACACTGGGTGAGGTCACGTGGATTTCATCTTTCTTTGCCTGGCTTCTTCATGTAACATAATGGCAGATAATTTGAGCCATGTTGTCTCAACTAACAGGACTAAATTCTTTTCCTAGCTGAATAGTCCTTTATTGTGTGTATATAACACATTTTCTTTATCCATCCCTTCATTGGTAGACTCGTGGTTTTGTGGCTATTACGGACAGTCCCACATTAAAACATGTGAATGTACATATCTCTTTGATAGATATATATTTTTTAGATAAGTGCCCAGAAACTGACTAGCTGCCTCACATAGTGGCTGTATCTTTTTAAAACACTTTTCTGGCACTTCCATATGGCTTTCTATACAGGTATTCCTCCTCAGCAACAGCAGAATACAGCATTTCTCTTTTCTCCACACATGATGAGAACTCATTAGTTTTTTTTTTTGAAATTCTTACTGTGTGAGGTGATCTCATCATACCACAGACTGCCTTAAGTCCCATCAGTTCTCAAAACAACAAAACAATATTTAGGACTGGCAAGATGGCCCAGTGTGTAAAGGCATCTGCTGCCTACTCTACTCACTTGAGTTCAATCCCCAGGACACACACACAGTGAACTCCTACAAGTTGTCCTGATCTCCACGTGTGTGAAGCGGCATATGGTCCCTCATTCCCTGTCCCCCAAATATAAATAGTTTAAAAAAATAAAAAAGCAACCAACCTGTCATTTCTAAAGAAACCTAATTAATTTCCCCAACAACACTGTCCTCCAACTTCCTTTACTAACTAGGATATAAATCTTTAATTTTATCCATGAAATAAGCCAGTTACTCTGTTGGCCCCACTCTTCAAATGGGTGAGTTTATTCACATACCTTTTGTCAATTTAATCTGCAGGACCCAGAGACTAATTTTAAGAGGACAGAGGAAATGTTTGGTCTTGTTTTAGACAAAAGCACTGCGTTAGGGATTTCTGGAGGTTTAGAGAAGGGAGGCAGGCATGACGCTGGAGGATGTCAGAAACATAACATCATGACAAATCTCAACTCAGCTCTCAGGCCAACTCATTTTCCCGGACCTCAACTGCCTCATGTGCTACATTTTGTTTCATTTTTAGAGCAACTTCTTTTCCTGCATAGATGATATCGATCCAGAATATTGACACAAGAAACACCCAAAAATTTTGAGCTCCGAAATCATCTTCCCCTGAGACGCTGATGCTCCAGATGTGCACGCCACGGAACAACACCCCGGTGTTCAGTCTTAACAGCAGAGTCAATTTCCCCTCTTCCTTTCTCCTTCCTACACAGAGATTTCCTGGTATTTAAAGTGCAGCTAACGACATTGCTTGCTCTTTGAATTTTCAGTGGCATATGCACAAAAATTAAGAAATACTTAGGGAAAGTAATTTAATTTTGCAAACGCAAAGCTAATCTGCTCATCATAGAGGCAGTAAAACATAAGAGGTTTCTATAAGGAAACTCTGTTAAAAAAAAAAACTCACAAAAATGAATTACAAGAAGGGCAGGATCTAGGAGGTGGAGGCATAATTTTTTTGCCTGGAGTTTAAAGCCATGGCAGCTTAGACCCTAGTATCTCCTGACCAGGCTGCTTGAAATGACATTGTGTCTCCTTAGCTCTCTCTCTCTCTCTCTCTCTCTCTCTCTCTCTCTCTCTCTCTCTCTCTCTCTCTGTCTCTCCCCCCCCTTCCAAGACTTCTGGGTCCTGACAGAAGAAAACAATGTGTGGATATATACAGTGTCTATATATGTTCATCTTCCTTTTGGAAATACATTTATTGAGAGGGCGGAGAGGGCTCATTTGGAGGTCAGAAAACAACTTGTGGGACTCAGCTCTCTCCCCAAAATATGTGTGTCCTGAAGATGGAACTCTGGTCCTTAGACTTGGTAGCACCTGCTAAGCCATCTCACTGGCCCCACACATTCATCTTTCTAGAGAAGGTTTTAGTAGCTCCTTTTCATAAGAACTTAGAACTTATGTTTGAACCCTACATAACTTGGGTCAGAATATTTTTTCACTTTTCTGTATGACTATTAAAGATCCTGGGAGTGTCTCAGTACCAATAAGGTTCAAATGAAGCAGTGGTTAAAAAAACATCTATTAGACTTACAGCAGTCTCTCTGCCTTGTCTACTCTAATTGTTTCAGGCATTAGATTGCTATATTATAGGCTTTGGTTTTCTGTATGCATGTCTTTTGGGAGGGCACATGTGTGAATGCAACTGGGCCCATACACACACGCATGTGGAAGCTGGTGACCACCCTTAGGCATCATTCCTCAGACACCGTTCACTTCGCTTTTTGGAGACACAGTCACTGTTGCTAGAGCCTGGGGCTCCCTGATCATGCTAGGCTAGCTCCTTACGAGTCCCAGGGATTCACTGCCCTGGGGTTATAAGCATGCACCACCACATCTTGTTTATTATGTGTGTTCTGGGGATTGAACTCAGGTCCTCATGCTTACACACAAGCCCTGTGCTAGCTGGCATGTTATTATTATTTTTATTGTTGTTGTTGCTAATTATTTTAGGTAGCACACAAAGCAATGGGTTCTGCCATGACATTTCATACATGTGTCTCTAGACTTTGTATACCCAGCCCCCTCTCACATTGCCCTGCTCCGTGACCCCTCCTCCCCTCTGGCTGGCTCCATTCCTTGCCCCCACACAGTCTCTCCTTCTGTCGTCATGGCGTTTGTACTCTGTTACCCCATTTCACATCTCTTTTCCTCTCCCATGACACCTTTTCCAGTTGTAGTAATTTTCTTCAATAAATACACAGTGCAGGAGATTTTCCTTTGCAACATTGAGGGTGGCACATATGTTCTTAGACCACGAGGATGTAAATTCACTCAGTGACATGTAAGACCTGCGAAGGAATGCTCAAGCAGCTTCTACACACCATCTAGGAGATTCCAAGGCACCTGTGTGTCATCCTGCCACACACTCTCTTCCTAACTGAATTCTGAAAGGCCAAGATGTCTTCACTCCTCTTAAGCAGCCTGTCACTGAAAAATGGCTAAGAGGTCCAGCTTTATTATTTTTTTTTGCTAATTTTATTTATTATTTCTGTGTATGAGCATGTATGCTAAAGAAGGAGAGATGGGGTGTTGCACATGTGTGCCACCTGCAGAGGACAGTGTTTAAATCAATTCTCTCCTTATACCTTTACTTGGATTCCAGGATCAGGGTCACCAGGCTTATGCAGCAAGTGTCTTTTCCCTATTAGCTACATCTCTCTGGCTTGTACTTAAAACAAACAAAAAGGGGCTGGAGAGATGGCTCAGAGGTTAAGAGCACTGACTCCTCTTCCAGAGGTCCTGAGTTCAATTCCCAGAAACCACGTGTGTGGCTCACAACCATCAAACAAACAAAAAAAACAGAGATGTCAAGTTAGTGTCAAACAATGATGTAATTGATTTCTGGGTCACATGTCTTGAACCAGAAATACTGTTACTCAGTAACTAAAACTGATCTGCACAGATTGAAGATAGCACACTGATTTGTGGTTCTGGGTTCCCTATTTTTTGTTTGTTTGTTTAGCTTTGTCGTCTTTCCCATCTCTGTGATGTCAATGTCCTTGCTCTTGTCAAGATCCTACTTCATTACCTACACTTCTCCAAAACACAAGGCTGTTAGACTTAAATGCTGACTGCTTTTCTCCTTTCTTAAGCCTAGAGCTAATGTTTCATAAGATGTGTTTTGGTGACATGTGGTAGCAACATCAGTAATTCCAACATTTGGAAAGTGGACCCAGAAGATTCAAGGACATCCTCAGCTGCAAGGTGAATTCAAGGCTAGCCTGGGCTACACCTTTACACATGACTTTTAACACAGTTTCAAAAACCACACATTGTTTAATCCCCTCTTGATCATATCTTAATGATAAAGACTCCTCTAGAGTTGGAGCTTGTTTGATTTTTATTTGAGGCAAGAGGTAGCAGACATGGAGGCACATTTTAATGCTCTACTTCTCTGAAAATCCTAACAGGCTATGTATAGACTTTTAGGTGTGATATGCTCCAGTTTAGATTAATTAAGACATATAAAATGTTTTCAGAGTAAAAATCATGTTACACATTGAATCATCAAAGCTCAGTTGTCTTCTGCTACTAGAGAGTCAAGACATTACAACTTGGAAAGGCTTCATCTTGAATTCTTGCCAGCAAAATAAATCAGAAAATATAATGAGAAAAATCACACTAGCAAAATTAATTTTAAATATCTAGAAAACAACCAACATTGCATAAAATATTTATGAAGTACATTCTGAAACTTTATTAAAGGCATAAAGATACCTTAATAAATGCAAAAATATTCCATGTTTGTGGAAAGAAGAGTCAACACTATCAAGATAACATGTACGTTCATTTGCATGCTTCAATTAATCTAGAACTGAATGCAGTTCCAAGCAAAATTCTGTTGCATATCTTGAGCAAATTATATATATGTTGATAAATGATTATATCACTAAAGGTCTGAAATTAACTTTAAAAAATATTGAAATCAAACAAACCAGGGAAACTTACAAATTTTAGTCATTAAAATACTGTGCATTTGGTGCCAGGAAAGAAAAAAAGATCAATTGAACTGAAGGGAAGACTAAACTCATGACAAAGAAAGCAGGGAAATAAATTCATCAGTGTGGGTAAAATTGAATCATTCTTCACACAATATGTTAAAACATATTTCAAAGAGATAAAACCTTCAAGTGGAGAAAGTGATACTTCACAGACTCAGAAGAAACTATAAGATTAAAAAGTGTGTGATGTTGTAGTAAAAATAGATTTTTTAAGTAAATCTGAAAGAGAGACTAGAAAACTTGGCTCTGGTAAAATTAGTAACATTTTACAATAAAGAATAGCTTAGATGCCATAGTAAAAGCATCATAGAAATTAGAAATAGTATGGTGATCAATTTCCATTTATCAATTTGATTGAATTAAGAAACTGTGTTGGTTTGAATAAGAATGGCCCCCATAGCTCATATATTTGAATACTTAGCCACCAGGGAGGCTCTTGTTGATAGGGTTAGAAGGATTAGAAGGTGTGGCCTTATTAGAGGAAGTATGTTACTAGGATGGGCTTTGAGAATTCAGTAGTCCATGCCAGCCCAGTCAGTCTTTCTTTCTGCTTGCTGCAGATCAGGATGTAGGACTCTCAGCTACTTCTCCAGCACCATGTCTGCCTACATGTCACCATGCTCCCCACCATGATGATAATGGACTGACTTCTGAAACTGTAAGCCCCAGTTAAATGCTTTCTTTTATAAAAGTTGCCATGGTCATGGTATCTTCACAACAATAGAACAGTGACTAAGATCACCTAGGAGATTAGTATGACACACTGCTGGGGATTGCCAAGAGACTCAGTGCCTGACAGTTCTGATCTAAATGGATGGATTAAATCCAGATGAATTCATAATATGATGATATTATTGGGATGTGGTGAAAGGTAAGAGTGGAGCCTGGCTAGAGGAAGGAAGTCGTCTGAGGTATGTAATCAGCTCAGGTCTCCCAAGTTGGTGATGCTGCTTGGGGGAGGTCTTGGAACATTTAGCAGGTGCAGCCTTGGTGGAGGACATTGATACTGAGGTGGGCTTTGAGAAATTGTATCCTGGCCACTTCCTGTTGTATCTATCTATCTATCTATCTATCTATCTATCTATCTATCTATCTATCTATCTTTCTATCTATCTCTCTCTCTTCCATAGAAGCCATGATGTGAACTGTTCTGCTACCACTACACCCTCCTCACCAAGGTAAGTAGACACCTCTATTCTGAAATAAGAGGAAATAAATATTTCACCCTTTTGTTCTTGTTTGTTCTCAAGTATGTTGGTCATGGTGATTCAGAACTAATACATACAAATAAGCAGAGAATATACATTTTTCAGACAAACAAAAATACCAAGACACACCAGGCTAGAAAGAGGTGCTGAAAGAGTGGTGATGAATAACATAAAAGTAGGGAAACATATCTCAGTGTTTTTGCAATGTGTCCCCAAGGCTTGACACTGTTCTCTGAGGTTATCTGATACAAACACGACAGAGAGTACAGTAGCCACAACTGATGAAGGTCAAAATGCATATATGTATATAATATTGCATATTTCACCCCTTATTTCTAATGATAAGACATTTGTAACAAACTAAATATCCATCAAAGGAACATGGAGAGAGGATACTTGCCAAATTTAAGAAACAGAATACCACATTTCAGGGGGAAAAAATGAATCTGTACCTTAGTGGTACATAGATCTCTTGGATACAAGATCTCAAATAAACAAGGAAGATTCTAGGTTAAATCTAATGTCGATTTTCACGGCTACACAGCATAAGGTCCATGTGTCAGAAAGGCTAAAACTGAATTAAGAGCATAAGTGCAGGGATAGAAGAAACTGTCAATAAGAATAAAAATGTACAGAAAAGGAAATGAAAATAAAAGTTTTGAGGACTGGAGAATGGCTCAGCAATTCAGAGCACTTTCTGCTCTTGCAGAGGACCAGAGTTCAGCTATAAGCTCACAAGTCAGGTTGCTTACAGCTTCCTGTACCACCAACTCCAAAGCATCTGATGCCCCTTGTGGCATCCACAGTCACTGCTTTCACCTATGTGCATGGGTACACACACACACACACACACACACACACACACACACACACACACACCACACTTCTTTTAAAATGTGTTTGTTGGTTTTTTAGTGAAATAAGGGAGGATCTCAGTGAGTAATTCAATCTAATCACCTGTCCGAAAACCCTTCCTTAAGAAAATAAAATTATTTCAGGAGCAAACCGAAGGAAATGCTTAAATAAGAATAATTCAGTATGGAGAATACAAACAGAATTCTACTGAATACAATCCAGGAAAAGCAAAGAGACAAGTAGAAAAACAGAGGCGAGGGCCCTAAATTGAGAAGAATATAAAACTAGTTAGGACTTACATTATAGTGCTGGATGAGGAGGAAATAGGCACATAATTGAGCTAACTCGTTATTACCTACTTGAGTTAATTTTCTTTTGTGTTCTAACCATCAAAATCCCTGCAAATTAAGACACAGATCCACTACTCTGCAGTTTTATAGGCTCACTATTTCAAAATGAGTCTCATCGGCTAAAAGGAAGTTGTAGGCCACCCTTCCTTCTCGAGGCTCTAAAAGAGAACCTTATCTTTGCCGTTCTGCCTTCTCAGACCACGCATGTGAAGCCACACATCAGCACCGCCTGTCTTCCTCAGTCATTGTCCACCTTATTTTTGAGACATGATTTCTCCCTGAACCTGGAGCCCTAGAAGCCTACCTGTCTCTACCTCCTCCGGGGCTGAATTACACACATACACCCCACCGTGTCTGAAATTTTACGTTAAGTGCAGAGATCCAAACTCGGGCCCTTGGGTTTGCTCAGCAAGCACTTTACCAACTGAGCCGTCTCCCCAGTCACAAGCGTGGATATTTTTAGAGAGCCGTTGTTCTGCCTGCTGTGCCACTCTTGGAGGAGAAATCAATGGCGTTGATATGAACTTGATAAATCAAGAAATAGCCTGGAAAGCATATTCTTTAATTACCTGAAGGCAGCCACTAGAACAAAACACAGCAAAGCAGAACACATGGTTTATTTTCCTCTGAGGAGCAGGTCCTGAACAGAAAAGGGGAATTGAGAGATTCTTGCATTTAATTAGTTCCCCTCACCCCTGCCCAACAGATATATTTGAAATATATTAATATTTGAAAATATATTAACAGTATTGACACAACATCCCGTTTCCCTTTTAGTCCAGCCTTTGGATGTCAATGGTTTCCTTACCAGTGTATTCTCAGCCACTCCTTTCACTGCCAGCCTGCCCCTCCCTGGCTCACTTCTGTTTCTCAGACACATCAGGTCCACAACTTCCTCTGCACACTTGCTGTGCCCTCCGGGGAAACCCTGTCCCCGCTGTCCATGTGGACAACTTTCTTTGTGTTAGGCATAAATTCGTGAGCCCCCCAACCCCAGAGGCTTAGTTACCAGGACCGTCTCATGTCATGCTCAATAGCCTCTGTCATGGCCCTGCTTCTTTCTCCCATTCATTACGTGTTTTTTTATATTATTGTTTTACCCGATGGTGAGTTTTTTCTCAGTCTCTTTAACCACTTCTAAATCCTTGACAATGACTTCTACCTAGCCTTTTGCTTCTTGTGAGCCAAGGGCAGAGAGCAATAGTGGGCAGGTAGGATCTTCAGATGTAACTGAAGAATGAAGACCTGGGAGGGGGGACGAGGGGAGATTACAAATTCATCATTGTGTGCAAAGTATGCTTGAGTCCCTCCTAAAGAAGGGAACTCACCACCTTAAGACTATCCTTTTCCCCTTCTGCGAACTCTGTCCTTTGAGAACTCTGTCCTTAGAGAGCCCACCATGGAAAATACTAAATATCTATCTTATCTTTTCATCACTTCTTATTATACAACTTACGAGCTAGGGGCTAGGGATACTGACATAATCAATACCCAGCTACAGCCTTCTGTCTCTATAAAGCATGAGCCTATGAGAAAGAGAAAAAAGTACAGCTCTGCTAACTGGCTTTCCTGATGAGTGAGTGGGAGGTCAGTTCCCTATCGCCCCAAGACAGGAAGAAATGAGGTTGTGCCTGGAAAGAAGGCAGGCCAGGTGTGATAGCATTCACCTGCAAGAAGAAAGTCATCAAACTCCCTTTTCAGTCCCCACTTCCCTATCTTCTAGGGTGATCAGCTACAAACTACCTGTATGCTGTAATTGGTGGAGCTATTTTCTGCTTTTTCTTAATCCGATAGCACACAGCTCTAGGAGGAAAAAAAAACCAAAACACCACTATCTGCCTGTGTTGTTCACTAGCATTTCCCACATGCCTAGAGGAGTGTCTGGTATTTAACAGATAGCCAGCCAACACTCCAGCAGGAAGGAAGGAGGGAAGGGAAAAAGAGAGGCCTGGGATGGAGATAATTTGGGAACTCAAAAAAAAAAAAAATTCAATCATTTTGATCTCATAATAGGTTGCAAAGTTTTTACTATTTCTTGATTTCTATAACCTCAAATCTATGTTAAATAGAATAAAATTTTTAAGAAAACCTGGAAATTCTCATTTCCCTGCTCTCAGGACAGGATAAAAATGATCAGACTTCTGTCCAGGTTTAAGAATTCATTTTATCCATCATTTGAAACACAGTAGTTTCACGTGCATGTGTGTTGTATGTTGTGTGTATGTGTGTGTGTTGGTATGAGGTCATGTATGTATATGTTTTTTGGGTGCATATGTGTGTGTGTGGTGGCATGGATAGGTATTTATGTGTGTGTGTGTGTTGTATGAGTGCACACATATGTACACGTGCATACAGAGGCCTGGAGACAACTTTAGCTGACTTCCTTGGGTGTCATCCACCTTGAAGGTGGAAACAGTTCTTTCATTGGCCTGAGGACCCACCAAGCTGGATAGACCACCAGACCAGGGAGCCCCACAAATCTGCCTGTTTCCACCCTCTGCAGCATTGGGATTGTAAGCCCACGTCACCATACCTGGCTGGTTTGTTTGTTTGTTTGTTGTTTGTTTTAATTTTGTCTCTGGAGATAGCTCAGGATATCATGCTTGCAAGGTAAACACTAACTGAGTCATCCCCCAAGTCTGAACATACGGGTGCTTAACTGTTGGAACACAGAAGGTAAAACCAAGAGAAGCAGGAATCTCACCTGCCAAGCTTTAATGTGCTGATTGCTTCGTCAACTTGTTTTGGCCAATTTACTCAGGACTTCTTGGCCCAAATCAACTAGTTATTCTTCCAAAAAGAGTGAAATAGTTTAGAACGAAATTTTGAGATGGGTGACAAACAGGGCTTTTTGCCAAACCTCTACTGCTTTTGAATTTTCTCATTGGTGCTTCAAAAATTGATTTACCACACAAGCAAAATCTTTTGAGGGTTTTGTCTTGCATGTAATCCCTAAAACTCTGTAATCAGCTCTGATTTCTGATTAGAGTTAAAGCCCGACCAGAGATTCCGTTCATTATAAGTTTGGGCAATATCAAAAGAAGCCAATTTTAATAAAGTATCTGTCCAAAAAGATATGAGAGGCTCCCTCCTTCTGCTGTGATAAATACTTCCAGGTGGTATTTGATGGACAATAAGAGTTCTGAGCAGCTGCATTCAGAGCAGAGTTTGAATTAGAATTTCAGATCATGCTGGCAGGCCTGGGTGATTCTTTAATTCTTCAAATGGAACACAGTTTGCTCCATCTTACAGAGCATTCTGACTCTAATTAAAATATACTGTATGAGACAGAAAATATACGCTATGATATTGAAATAGGTTATCTCCTTGCAAATCCCTACCTGATTTGAGTTAGGAGGGAAAGGGGCATCAAACTTAAAACCTCGCTAGTTGTTTGTTATACTTCAGGAAAAGAATGAAAAATTTGCTGGAGGGAACAGAGAAATTCAGGCTGAGTTCACAGGAGCCAAGCCTTCTGGAAAGATGCCTTGGGTTGCTAAGCAAGTTTCACCTCTGTAGAGAGCATTAAAAGTGAACACACAGGTCTGCTTCTTGACTGACTAGGTTTCCCCTGAATGTTTTTGTCAAAGCTTTAAGATGACAATTTGAGGGACAGCTGCCTGGAAGGAGCCGTGTCAGGTTGAAGAGCAGATGCAGCTCTTTTTCAATTGATGACTAGAATCTACTTGGAGGGATGTCTATAACGGGGTGGGGTGGAATGGACAGCGGGCTGATGATCTTTGAAATGGTGCCCATGTGTATTGTGAGCAAAATCCCTGAGAGAAACCAAAAAGGGGGATGGTTTTCTTTGCTCAGGACTTCAGAGGGTTCACTCCACAGTTGCTTGAGCAGAACGTCCTGCTGGAAGCATGAGCAGCAAAAGGCTATTCGTACTGGTCAGGAAGCAGACAAAGAGGGACCTAGGGACCAGAGTCATGCCTCCTGAAGTTTCTAAAACCTCCCAAAATTATACCTTCGGCTGAGGACCAAATGCTCAACATAAGACTCAATGGCGTATTTCAGATTCACGCAGTAACACCCTGTGATCAAAAATGTTGTATGCCTTGAAGAGAAGAACCATGGGTGACAATGGGAGCTCTCTACAGGGTATCCTGTCACCTTGGAGAAGAACACACAAGCAGATTTTGTCCTTAGCACCCAGACTGATAGAGTTAGACCAAGTCTGCAAAGTACCCACATATTCTGTGCCTCAGGACAAATAACACTGTTAGATTTTTAAATACTCTGGGGAAATTTTTCCGGTTTTGAATAGAAAGCAAATGGTCTTGTTGGTCCTCTGAAGGTATTCATTCAGTGTATGAGCTGTACAGAAATTTGTTGTGATTCTCCCAGGGGCCAAATCGAGCATGTAAATAGGGTGTTGTTTTACCTGGAAAGCATTTTAAATTATAAAATTATGGGGAAAATGTGATATAAAAAAGCCAAATTTGGATGTCCCTTGAAAAATTGAATATGGCCATTCTGGGGCTTTGTTTAAGTTTGGAACATTACCTGGGATAGAGAAATTAGTTTTCTTTACAGATGGATCACATACTCTGAGTTAGGGGTCCTGATGAGTGCTTGCCACCAAGCCTGATCACCTGAGTTAGGTTTCCTATGATCTACTTGGGTAGGACAGACCAGATTCCAGTAAGCCCTCCTCTGAACTCCACATTCATGCCATGGCATGTGGACACCCACCAACCCACACAAATATCCAACGACATGGCAAATGATGTAATTTTAGAAATCAAGAAGCACTTAAAACCAGATGGATGGTATATATAACTAATAAGCTACTGATAAATCTTCAAAAAGACCATGTTTTTAAGAGTCACTAATCATGGAAAGGGTAATTACCCCAAATTTTTTCTCCTATAACTTGTTTCTTGTGTGCACTCCTCCACTGAGGCAGAAGCTCCGAAATGCTAATTTTTAGCAGTCTGAAATTCTATGTAATATACAAATGCATACATGTGTATACAACACATACCTTCATATTATCCTTGTCTTTGGAGACATCATCCCTGGGCTCTGATGATGACTGTCATCTGTCACTTTGCAGCTCAGCTCCTAGCAGCTGAGATCATCAGTCTAAATCATCTTTCTCTTGCTCCTGTAAAGACGACCACAGACTCGGTGTTCGGAAGCTATATAAACACATCATCTTAGAGCCCCAGAGGTCACAAAGCCAGCACAATTCTTAAGCAGGTCTGCACTGCTTTTTCTGTCCTCAGTAGGGTGAATATGTTTTCCAGTCCCTTGGAAACCACCTTCATTTTCAAATGAAGAAATGTTGCCTATCCCTGTGACCTCTGACCATAGACAGGAGAGGTTTGAGAGCCCTCGTGGCTCCGCTGAAGATGTAGGGGTCACCTCCCTCTATTTGGACCTTCACTTGTTCATGTTCAAATAACTTTTGTCTTATGGAAAAAAAAAAAACAGAAACTAGTTACATGAGGCTGTCATTATGCTCATAATAGACAATTCTCATAACATCCGCCTTGTGCCAGCATCTAGGTCCTACTGTAACTGGAATGGCAAACAGGATGTGCAATCAACAGCTACACTGACCCTTCTGAGAGTGTTCAGTTTTCAAAAACTATGTTGCCCTTCTGTAAACTAGATGCATTAAAAACATCAGATGTCATCTTTTTAAAAAAGTCACACAGGTAAAAAAATATTTCATGTACCTTTAACATGCTTTCTGTTGGCCCTATTAGCAAGTGAAAGAACATGTCATACATACAATATAAATATAGATAATGAATAGATAGAATAGATAAGAAGATAAGAAGAGAAGGAAGATAGATGATAGATATAGATAGATAGATTAGATAGAAAAATAGATAGATAGATATCAAATAATATAAATATATACAGACACATCAGAATAAATAAACAAATATAATACATAAATTATAACACAATATGTTTTCAGCCAATCAATTTAATAAAAATTAAATGATTCATGAGAGTTTATTTGTCTGATGCATGTGCATTTCAAAAATTTAACTTAATTATTTTGAATGGAGATACACTGTTGGCATCACATACCAAACTAATTTGTTTAAATGCTGGAAAGATTACATAAAAAAGGCATGTATCAAATTGATATCATAAAGTACTTTTACATCTTGATTTACTGGTTGAACATGCATTCATAAAGAAATAAAATATGGACAGAGTACTGAGAGGACAAGGTCATTTTACTAAAAGTGCCACTGATAGAGAAACTAGATACTTTGTAAAAAAAAAGAAAAAGAACTTCATAACCCGAAAAAAAAACATTCTGTCTCATGATCTGTCCAGGCCGAGAGATACAGCTAAAGCTAAAGACCTGATTGGGAAAGTGTAATGGTTTCATCATCTACTGAAGAACTATATATGTATGGCCTTCTTGTCAAAAAGGAACAACTTTATTCTCCTTTGCAAGACCAAAGTGTTAGGATTCTGCCGCCACTCCAGCTATAAGACCGCACATGCACAGTTTAGCAGCTAAGCAAGGGGTCTTCGTCTTGCATCATCAGTGTGTGCTGTGAGATCATGCAAATGTGTACAGTGCAGTCATGCAATCAGAGCATGTGTGTGTGTGGTATAGCTCATAAGCCTACCTGTGCATGTGCACGGGAATCCTTAAAAAGCTGGACACAGACTCCTCCGCTCTCCTCTCTGTTCTCTCCTCCCCCACTATTCTCTCTCTCTCTCTCTCTCTCTCTCTTCTCTCTCTCTCTCTCTCTCTCTCTCTCTTCTCTCTCTGCATGTGCCTTCTTCCCCAGGCCTGGTTCTTTTGTCCCCTCCCTCCTCCTAATAAAGCTCTGCTACTGGGTTTTGGCATGGCTTGTGTCTTTCTACATGGTAACCAAGTCACTTTACATTTTTAAAATAACACAAAGACTTCACTGAGACTTCTTAAAGAATCTGACAGGGGTGGGTCGGGTGGCAGGGGTAGAGTGTCGGGGTTTTGGGAGGTCTGGGGCTGACAAGATGTCTTAGTGAGTAAAAGTATTTGGAGCCAAGCCTGAAGATCTGAGTTTGATTCCTGATGTCACATGTTGGAAGGAGAGAGCTGACTCTCACAAACAGCCCTCTCACTTCCACACCATACTGTGGCACACGTGTGTTTTCACACAAATAAATAAATGTAATAAAAAAAATTAAAAAGACTCTGACAAGGACCTACCTTCCTTCGCTCACTGGGAACTTTCAGAAATATGGAATGAGCTCATTCAAGCGAGGTAACATCATGTCACTGGACGGTCAAGGCAAAGCTAAAAGACGACTTTTCTAGAGGAGACTTTTAAGCTGAGCCCATTGCTGGGGTTTGCATGTGATTTAAAAGCATGTCAAAGGTCTGTGTGCTGGAGTGCTGACTCCTGGTTTTGCCAGGTTGGGAGGTGGTGTGGACCTTTAAGAGGTGGGACCTAGTGGGAAGTCTTTAGGTAAGTGGAAGCCCTGAGCACAGAGGAAATCATTTGAGTTCCCAGCTGTTAGGAAAGTTTGAATCTTGCTCACACTCCCTGCCCCCCACATTTGTCCTCACTTCAGGTTTGGAGGTGTGAAATCTTTTCCCTGTTGTTTACGCTTGTGTTTGTCTGGGGCTCCCCAGAGCCAGGGTTATGCCATTTGGACTCTTGGCCTCAAAACCAGGAGCTAAATCGATCTTTTAAAAAGAGAGAGAAATAAACTTCTTTTCTTCATAAATTTAGCCTGACAGAAGGTTTGTGTGGAGACCACATGGGAGACTTTTACCACTGAATAAGAAGATGAAACCCCAAACTGTCAGGAAATTGAGTAGGCACTTTACCAAGAAGTAAGAGTGACCAACAACCATGTGAAATGCAAACAAGAACCCTGGAGCCCTGAGTTGCAGCCACCATCTGCAAGGAATGAAAACTCAAAACTAACTGCCAGTTGAACGTATTTGACTCTGTTTCAATAGCTTTTCACTGCAGCTAAAGTTACATATAACACTTGCTGCATGTTCTACCCAAGTTGAACAATTTTGAATGTCATCTTCTGAGACCCCAACAACTAAATCTGCTACAGACAAAGTCATGAGCTGAGAGACAGTGCCACAAGAGAGTCACTTACTGTCACATGCAGGGAAAACCGCTGCCCCTGTTCTTGGGCTTCTGGGACAGGAACAGTACCCCAGTCTTCCTGGGCTGCCTTCTCCAGAGACATTGTGAGACCTGTCCTCTTCTATAGTGAGACAGTTGCTCATAAGAAATCACTTTCTACATGTATATTTTTTAACTCTAACTTTACCCACTGTTTACCTAGTTATTTACCTATCCATCATCTATCAGTCTCTCCATCATCTACCAATAGCTATCAGTCTATAATATAGCTACCTAACTAGCTTGCTAGTTGTCAATCATCTGTAAGTGTGTCCATCAGCTATCTACCCACAACTATCTATCATCTATCATATTTCTACTATCTGTTATCTATTAACATCTGTTATCTACCAGCTACTTACCTATAATCCATGCACTTATCATCAATCTATTTTATTTTTCTATCATTGGTCTGTCATGTACCTGTACATTCAAGACTTCACAGAGTACTTTTTTTTTTAGTGATATGATTATTATAGTTATTGTTTTTTTTACAGCCCTACCACAGTTTCCCCTCCCTCCTCTCCTCCCAGTTTCTTGCCTCTCTGTCTCCCTCCTGCCCTCCCCCCATCCACTCCTCCTCTTTTTTCTACCCAGAAAAGGGTAGGCCTTCCCTGGATGTCAACCAAACATGGCATATCAAGTTGTAGTAAAACGAAGCACCTCCCCTCGTATTAAAGCTGGACAAGGCACCTCAGTAGGAGGAATAGGATCCCAAAATCTGGCAAAAGAGACAGCGACATCCCTGTTCCAATTTAGGAGTCCCACAAGAAGACCAAGATACACAACTGTAACATATAAGCAAAGGACCTAGGTCAGTCCCACACAGAGCACTTTTCTAACTTGCTCGAAATGTAGCATAAACATACATCATTTCTTTAGCACTTACCAATTCCCAGGGGCTTGTTTTGCATATAGCAACCCCGGTGCATAATGATACCAGTCATCTCCATCTGAGCAATCATAACACCAGTCACACAGCTACTCAGGGAAGGTGAACTCCTTTGGGCATCTGCCTGCCCATCTCTGCTGTCTTTCAACTGTTGCGTGTATACATAACAACAATGGTTCGTATTTAGGGAAAAGCTGTGTTATCCCTAATCTCAACAGAGTCGAGAGAATAAAATAACAGGCAATCTTGCCTCGTTAGCTTGCATCCGGAAAACTGAATGTAACATTAATTCAGTGGATGCCTGGAGGTCATGAGTAAGTCAGAAATAAAGTCGGCAACTTAATTTCCATTCTGCTGATTCTCACAGCACTGTGTGTAATTCCCAAAGACTTGAGACTAAAACACCAGCAAACTCACTTGTAGGTAATACCATTATTCTGTTCTAAGTAGTTCCCTTCAGGGATAAACAAATGTTTCTATATCTATTTAATAATAAGTCTAAATTGTACAAAAGAAAATATCCTGATATCTCTGTTTTTAAACACCAAAATTACACTGACATTAACTTTGCATTTGACATTTATGTGCAAATTTATCCAATATATAAAATATTGGTGTGCTATAATCTTATTAATAGCTGGGCAGCCATGATGCTTAGTAGCTTTTGTAGAGACACATGGTTACCTTTCATTATAAACATAAAGAGACAAGAATAGCTCCCACAAAACACTAAACTTCTGAATTATTTGAACTGTCTGGGTGCTGCTTAAAAATAGATAGCCATGCCCTGAAAGCCAAAAAACAATCCCAAATAGGAGGTTGAGGCACAAGTGCTGAATATCTAAAGAGAGCAAGCAAAGCTTGGGGGTGTTCTTCTCCTCTCCCTCAGGGGAAGACACAACATAGGTCTTAGGTAAGGTCCCTCTATTGGCCTTGTTCTTCTCTCCCACCTAGACTCTGCTTCAAACTGATCCAAAGCCCCTTGTGTACCTGACCTATGGTGTGGTAGTGTCCCTTCACCCTCCATCTCTTTTATCTGTGCCCTGGATGTCATCACTACGGAGACTCCCACTCATACTTTGTGCTTAAAAGGTCTTTCCTAACTCTGGCAGCTCCCTGAATTTGCCTTTCCATAGCACCCCACCTGTAGCAGCTCCTGAGAGGTTGTTAGAATGCCTGCCCCCACCAAGGCTCAGTGAATGGAGATAGACCACTCAGTGAATGGAGATAGACCACTCAGTGAATGGAGATGATCCACTTGCAGAAACATCTAAAACAGGTTTATGGAAGCCCATTGTCCGGTGAATGCCCATGAATGAGTGAAGCCAGTGCTTGCAGGAGGCCTTGAAAGTGTGTGCTAAGAACATTGAATGGGATGGGGGAGGGCTACTATTTTACCACATCTTCCCACAATTGACAAAGCGTTCCTTGCAGTTCAATAGTCCTCAATTTCTGAGGACGTCAGAATTGAACACTGTCTTGGGAGAATATTTTGCCAATGCCTCCTCCTTTTTTTTTTCTTCTCCCTTTTTCTTATTTTTTTTTCTTAAGCTGAGAGAAACAAGGTCCAGAGAGATGAAACAGCCTGCCTGAATCCAGCCAGCTTTCTGATAGGATTGATCTAGCACCCTACAGCCTCCATTCAGGCTGGTGTTCTTCTGGAGTGATAGCATCTAACTGTTTGGGGAGAAAAGCAGGAAATGCGTGCATTGCTTCCCAAGCCTAGATCATGTCCCTCAAGGCCCATAGCATGCCCTTGACATCTCCTGACTTTAACGCTTGTCAGACAGCTTACCTTTGCTTTAATAAACTCCTCAAAATGGCATTGCAGACACACACCCTTTGGAGAACATTCAAATATTGCAGGTCTTGCTATTTCCCCAACCTCAATTCTCTTGCTTCTACCGCCTTAGGCTCCCTTTAAATGCATCTATTTTTCTACTATTCCAACAGGAATTTTTTTCCATCTCTGGACTACAGAACTAGCCCCATGTGCATGTTTATATCAATGTGCAATCAATCAGAGCTTATTCTTTTTAAAATAGTTTTCTTTTTAAAGACCCAAAGCCATTTTGTACATTTTTTTTTTCAAGCTCTGAGTTTTTGAATTGCTAGTTCAAACCCATTGGTCACTGGGAAGGAAATTAACAATCTTTCTGATTGCAGATCAAAATTGTCCTTTCTTATTATAATTGCTATTATTTTACCCTGAATACAAACGTATTCCGGGGATGTGGAATTATAAAACAACAGTTTGGTATCGAGTTTTCTATGAATTGCTGATACATAGCTTAGAGAAGGGACATCTGAGAAAACGGCCCTACTGAATAGAGCAAAAGTTGAATGGGAACCTTCAAAAATGTAGAAACATGACTAGAATGCATGATATCTGTGCAATATTGTCATCAAAACATCCTGCACCTTGTTCAGTGTGAATGAGAACTAACATTTAACAGTGGTAGAAATCAATAAAATATTACTGTTTTGCTTTGGCTGGGGTAACCTGTGAAGGAGTGGCTTTTAAACCTTTCAAGCACTGTTGTTGTGAAGGTTTATCATCTTAGTCTCACTTAAAGATTAGTGTGTGAGTACCCATCAAAGCCACGATAGCAGAAGAATTCCTGTTACCTAAACAGAGCAAGCCAGAGTCCAACAGGATGAAGGACCTATGAGGGGATGGCAAGGTTAGCAAAAGGCAAGTAACATTGCGGTAGATGCAAACTCTGTCTGTTGATGAATAAACCTGAGTCACGGGGTTATCGTTACATGCTCATGTTTGCATGATGAAAGCCTGTGCACATTTGCTTATCTGAGCTTATAAATTTAATTATTTTCTCATTTATCTCCTATTAGTAAATTTGAACACATACCTAAGGTACAGTTCGGCCTCCTCTTTCTATCACTTGAAGTTGATGCACATGTAGCCTGTGTTTTAATGCTTACATACATTTATCATTGAAGGACAATAATTTATAAAAATACACATGGGCAACTCATTCTATCTAATGAAGATGACTTAATTCAGAAACTATTGGTTTCTTTATATTTCATTAATTTATGAGTATGTGTACATGTCTGTGTGTCTGTATGCCATGTATATGCAGAGGTCAGAAGATGATGTCAGATCCCTGAGCTAGAGATACAGATGATTGGGAACTAAATTCAGGTCTTTTACAAGAGCAACAAGTACTCTTAACTACTGAACCATCTCTCCAGTCCTATCCTTTATCTTTTTATTGTTTTTATATGTGTGTGTGTGGTGTGTGTGAGAGAGAGAGAGAGAGAGAGAGTGTGTGTATGTATGTGTTTTTTATGTATATATTTGGTAAATTATATTGGTATTATATATAATATAATATGGATATCGTGTGATATTTGATTAATATATTTATTTATAATGCTCAAATCATATAAACATTCCTGTGTTCTCAAACATTTGTTATTTTTCTGTGGTAAAAAATATCAAAATTATTTTCTTTTGGTTCATTATCACTTAAGAGTACACTAGGGTTTATTTCCTCTAAGCATAACTTAGCAGCCACTGACAACCTTAAGTTGCTTTTCACTTTTGCATTTTTATTATTTTGTGTACACACATGAAGAAGGTGGTGCTTATGTGTGGTGCTTAGAGTTTGTTTGTTTGTTCTCTCCTTTACCATGTGGAGCCTGAAAGCTAAACTCCACTCATAACCCTGCAACATTTGCCAAGACCCATGGGTTGTCTTGACACTCTTAAATTTACAATATAGTTCAACTCAAAAACTTTCTTCCTTTGGCGTTAATACCTACTTATGTCTACTATTCAAAAGTTTTGCCTACTTCAAGTCGTTGCTCTATTCCTTGCTCTTTCTTCTATAAGATTTATTGTTTCAACAAGGTCATATTTGATCTGGAAGTTTAATAGTTAATAAAAATAATAATAGACCATAATAAGTGTGGTATTTGAATCATCTTCTGAAAGCAGGAAGGTCAGAGGAAGGCAGACTTTCTCCTTCATGGTCCTCTCAGCAAAAATAAAAAGAAAGCCAGTTTGGGAAAGGAGGGGCGTTTCCCACAATGCTGCCACCCCTCAGCTGGCTTAGGTTCCATTTGCCCTGCCTGATAGGAACTTTGGTTAGTCTAGAGGAAGCTCTTCACTCTTTGTCTCTGGCAGCTTTCATTTGCCATTTGGCAGGAATGATCAGCAGCCTAAGCAGGTGGTTATTGTTGAAATTATTAAGGCCACTCCACGAAGTTAAAAGGGAGGTTTATTTTTGTGGTAACTTACAAGTAAAGGGATAGTTTACAAAGTCTGGGAAAGTGTGGTGCAGTCCGGTGGTGTTTTCTAGAGAACTCTGCTTGGTCTACCTCCAGCGTCCAGGGTCCAGGAACCAAGAGGGCCAGCGCATCCTGGTCTCAGGTCTTCAGGTCCTTCCTCCCTTGGCCCCGCCTTGTAGGAGTGACAGTTACTGAAACCTCAGTGGGGATTGGAACTTCCAGATCAAAGCTGGAATGGCTACCCACTACAGGTGGGGCACTGGCAAGCGGAGCCTCCTGGATTCCAGTCCCCATGCAGTCCTCAGGTGGGCAAGTCTTAGCCTTGGCCACAACTTGAATCCAGAATCTTGATGCTGACAAGTTGGCTGTCTGGCACTGCCTTTGGTGACTACAGGCTTCCTCCTCTCGTCCTGTACAGCGGTTTTTTTCTTCTGCTGTTTCGTTCTTCCTTGTCATCTCTCTTTTACTTCCTCTTCCTGCCTTGGCCACTCTCAAACTGTCCAACTGTCTCTTCAGCTGTCACACAGCTTTCTGCCTGACCGTGATCATGACTGCTGCCCCTGGGACTGTACAAGGTGTCTGCCTCTGCCAGGACTGGGCTGGAGAACCCAGCAGCCAGATTGCCCAGTGGGCTGCCTGCATATATGGCACCCGATGCCATGGCCAGGATGACCCATCAGGGCCATGACCGCACAGTGGGACTCCCTCGGAGTCGGCCGTCACTTCAGCTGTCAGCAGCGGGCTGCCTTGCTGCTTCCTTCTTAGCGTGCTGGCTGCCCGTTGTCTCTGTCACTGCCTCTGCTCTCTGCCGACCCTGCTGTCAGCTCAGCCCACACTACCGAAAGCCCGTGAGACAAAAAACCACTGCAGAGAAGCCTTTTGGGGAGCCTAATGCTGCGACACTGGGGAGTCAGCTCGAGGCACTGACTGGGGGGGGGACGCCCTGAGTAAGCCTCATTATAGAACAAGAAAGTAGTTAGGCAAATTTTCGGGCATTTGTTGGATCAATCACAGCCTTGCCTCTGAGCATCAGTCATGGCACTCTCATGGAACATGATCCCTCTCTGACCAAGGTAACATGGCTGCAGGGTTATACACAGTTTACTGTGGCTCATGATAAGAGCATACGTCTGACTGGGGCTGTGCCTTCTGGAGCCAGAGAAATCAGCTGTGATCCTTGTATTGTCTCAAGACATCTGTGAAGTGCTCAGGATGCCCAGTACTGACACAAGGGTAGTTCTGCCAGCTGTTTGATTGACAGTCATTTTTCTTGAGGCCGCCAGGGCAGCTAGGGAGAGTCCAATCACTGCTAATTAAGGAGTCCTATTACCCTGCCCCCAACCCTTTCACTCATGTACAGGAAAATGAACATCAAAATGAATGCTTACTATGAGAGCTCACAGAATTCATTATTTATGTGGAAACAAATTTCAGTAAAGCTTTAAGACCTGACAAGGGCCCCAGGGAGGAGTGGGGTCTGGCTGCTCTGTCTCAGCATGGCTCTGGTGACCTACAGAGTGTGTTTTTCCCGTAAAAGTCTTCCAGAGATCTCTAAGCACTGACTTTTCAGGAGCTCCCGAATTCTTCTCAGAAAGGCTCTAAGAGGTGACTCGGCAGTTCTAGGTGTCTCAGGGGTGTCAAGCTATGGAAACTAAGGACATTGTCACCAAGAACATCTCATTACCCCTGTTTATTTATTTGTTCCTTGGCAAACACTCATATTTTAAACAAAGACAGATAAAATATTTATCTTAAGAGTGACTTACTTGAGTAGCTAGAAAACAGTCCCTGAAAAAAGTTACATGAATTTTCTAAAAAACAAGAGTGCGGAAGAACTTTGAAAAGAGACCTTGGACCATCTTTAGCCTCCTACAGAACTTCACTCAGTGATGTGGCGGGTTTCTTCTTCTTTTCCATACAAATGTGACTTGCCACGATTTTGCAGTTGGTTCCTTTCAGATAAGAGTGCTCCTGAGAGTTTTCTTTCTTACAGTCACTTTTTTTTTTATAAAAAGATGTTTATTTCAATGCTCTGAAAAAAAAAAATTGGTAACTCGGCCAAACTCATCATCCGTTTGTGTTTGCAAGAAATGGAGTGAGACTATTATAAAGTGTGAGGGGAATTATTTGCCAGCAATAGCATGAATATGTTTAGTCAGTTTTTGATTGAATGGCTATGTCCTGCCTGGTAAATAGGAAATGAGGGAAATGCACGTAGCGAGACCCTGACGTGCACTGCAATGTCTGTCTACATAATGCAGGCTAATCATGGGTATGCAAGGGAAATAGCTGTTGTCACTCCATCCTAATAAAGATGCTAAATCAAAGACGGTTTAGTATGTTGGTGATGATGATGAAAGGGAAATTGTCCCCTGAATATAAGGAAAGCGATTAGTTATACAATAAAGGTGAACTGTGCCCAATAAACTATCTGACAGAAGATCACTAAAAACTTCAGCATTAACAGGAGAGAAAAAACTAGCTAAGTAAATCATCAGAACGTAAACAGGCCTTCACGTTGTGGTCCTCTGGGCTGCAGGCTTTCAACTTCTCTGTTAAACATTTAACTCAGTCGGAAGAAAGAACTGGGCGACAGGAGCTGTCTTTGACCTGACTCCTGCCTGGAGGTGTTATCTCAAAAATGTTCAGAACCAACATGTGGAGCCTGGCCGGCTCTGTGGGTCATACCTGATAATGGTCATCAAAGGGGCAGTCCTGAAATATCAGGACCATGGGACAATCCCCACCTGCCAGCTTAGTACACTGTGGTGCCTTTGTACTGCAAAGTTCACACAGCGGGTAATGGGGGACATGCACTGACGATTGTTCTCCCTGCCAAGGCAGGATTTCTGAATTCGGAACTCAGAAGGTCTGAAATAAAAATGCCACATACCTACTAATTTGCAGCAGTAACTGAAAGGAGAGAAAAATCCAGAAGCAAAAGCAAGCTGCCTGCATGGCTTTAAACTGTTATTCTCACAACTATTTAAATATGTTCTATAGACAATGCTAAGGCATTAATGCTGAATTTTCAATCTAAATTCAGAATGGTTTTGATTTCCTGGCTTTCAGAATTTCAAATATGAAGTGTGATTTTCATACTGTGCTAAAACAATGAATCTAAAATGTGTTCAAATCTTATGATGTTGTTAGTATATGTGTTCATTTTGATTATTGTGCACTTGGTGGGCAAGTGATTTCCTCGGAATTGAAGCGCTCCATCTTGGAGGAGGATCTTTAATAAAACTTAATAGGCTAAGAAAGTACACAACTCACAAATCTAGGAAGTTCGCCAAATTTACAAGATTCACAAAGCCTTCCCCCAAAGATTATGTAAGTAGTTAAAGAAGTACCGAGGAGAGATTGATCTCTCATGCTGATTGTACACTGGGGAAGGAAATGGGAGGGATGCCCCTTTCATGAGTTATCACTGGGTGGATTTTAGGGTGACCAATACCGTTGCAAGTAACTCCTCATTTGCAGTCCTGTAAGTAGCCCCAATAGCCTCACAGATTCACTAAGCTAGATTTGGTGAACTCTTTACTTTGATCTGTTATTGATGCCAATCTGGGTTGTTCACCTCTCACAAGCAAAAATTCACACACATCTCTTTCTCTCAATCAATCATCTTGGCAATGTCTGTCCTCTGTAAAAGTGTCACCTCCCTAGTGAACTATTTGTTATTGTTGTGCTTGAGTGAGATTGGCCCCATAGGCTCATATGTTTGATTGTTTGGTCTCCAGTTAGTAGAACTGTTTGGAAAGAATTGGAAACTGTGGCTTTATTGAAGGAGATTTCAAAATCCTATGCTAGGTCCAGTCTTACTTTCTCTGCCTCCTGCTTGTGGATCAGGATGTAAACTCTCAGCTACATCTCCAACACCTGCTGCTGCCCACCTCCACAGACCTAACCTGTATGCTTCTAGTTTGACCATATCTTTTTTTTTTCTTTATCTTTCTTTTCTTGCTTTTTTCCCCTTTCCTTTTTTTGCAGAACTAGGAATTTGATTAGAATCTTGTATGTGCTAAGCAGTGCTCTACCCTGAACTTCATCCCCAGCCCTATTTTTATTTCTTATATGGGGTCTCACTAAGTTGTCTAGGCTGGCCTTGAACTTGCTCAGATACCTAAACAGGTCTTGAACTTTTGGATCCAGCAACTTTCAGTCTTCCATGTACCTGGGATTACCAGCCTGTGACACCAAATTCATCTCTACCATACTTATCGTACCTTGTATGTGAGCACCCTTTGATTGCTTTAAATACCATATTTACACATCCTTCTGATACATGCCTGGTATCTTTTGGTCAAAGCACTTATCAGATCTGTCATTTTACAGATATTCATCAATCATCTTATTATATTTCTCCCAGTCCTATTACATTATAAACTCCATTTGCAAAGAGAGTTGTGCTTTTCCTCAGCAATGTATCCTGGGAATCAGGACCAAGAATGTCTTTAGCGGACTATGATTATCATTCTCATTGAACAGATCTTTTTGCATTATTTTATCTGTTGGTGGAGGTGAGGCATGTGCATAGTGTGCATATGAAGATCGGATGACAGCTTGAAGGAGTCAGTTCTTTTCGTTCATTGTGACGGTCCTGAGAATTATATCCAGTCATGAGGGCTGAGCAGCAAGTGCCTAGACTTGTGGGCCACCTCGCCAGCCCTTGATAGACTTTGTAAACATTAAATCAAACTGTTTGAATATAGTAGCCATGATAGATGTTTGATGTGAGCACAGTATTTTCATTCTACTTTCATACTACTAGACACTACATCCTCACTGGTGGAACTAAGGCCATTTATCAGTGGAAAAAAGTGCTTTGTCCCATAGGTGCCTGTGCCTGCCAGGCTCAGGGGCTCCTCACTGCCTAAGCCATCCATCCTGCTTGCCACAGAAGAGTGGGACCCACAAGCTCTGTCTCTAGACATCCCTGAAGCTCCTACCACTCCAACTTCAACGAGCTCTCCCATATCACCAGCCTTTGCCTTTCCTTAGCACAAGTAACCCACCTTCAGCCATTTCCCTACGTCGTAGGAGGTCCCTTCTTCTTGCACAGGCTGCTGTCTGGAGGAACTTGAATGTGTTCTACATGCATTCTCACTCTCTTGTGCTTGACTGTGCTCCTTTTCATGTAACAGAGCAGTCATCACATTCAGAAATATGCATCTACCCTTACAGAAGCCCAGGAGTTAGAAGCCATGTCTATGAACAATCCTTAGTTATTAAATAAGGACACATAAAAATACGTCATTCCTATGAATGCCATTCACACAAGCACATCAACTCAACTGTTTCCAGGCACCAACCCCAGTGCTTCCCATTAACCACCTCATAATGCTGTTAATGTAGTTTTCCCTCCAATACTACCCCATATGCAGAAGTTGCAGGGTGACATTACTGATTTTCAGGTTTTGAAGAAAATCTAATAGCTTTTCCTTCTGGCTACCTTAATTCCAAATAACGTTAAAGATTTAAAACTCCAAATAAATGCTCAGATTCACTCTGTGTTCTCTGTTTGATCACATGGGATCCAGATATTGCCTTGAAAATAAAGCAGGTAACCCTGTAAATATAGCACAGGTGGGGAGACAGCCTGTGGCCAGTGAGCACAGCCTCTGGTTACTCTGGGATGCTTTGCCGAGCCAGATGGAGTGGGCCTCTTTGTTTGTCCCATAGGCGGTGTGTGGAGTTACTAGAGAAGAATTAATTACTGTGTTTGTATGAGAATTTTTTCATTGTTGCATATTTAGAACAATTGTTTCCATGGCTTTCAGACGACTAGGACACTACATCCTCACTGGTGGAACTAAGGCCTTTATCAGTGGAACAAAAGTGCTTTGTCCCATAGGTGCTGTGCCTGGCAGGCTCCGGGGCTCCTCCACTGCCTAAGCCATCCATCCTGCTGTGCCACAGAAGAGTGGGACCCACAAGCTCTGTCTCTAGACATCCCTGAAGCTCCTACCACTCCCAACTTCAATGAGCTCTCCCATATCCCAGCCTTTGCCTTTCCTTAGCACAAGTAACCCACCTACAGCCATTTCCCTACATCCTAGAAGTCCTTGTTTTTGCCACACTCTGCTGCCTGGAGGAAAGGAAGCATATTTGAGTTACTCAGTTAGGGTTGTGTTAATTACCTATTATAAATACTGTCTTAAATAAATGCAACATGTTAAAACTTCAACATTAAAATGGATGCACTAAAATTTCATGAACTTAAAAGCATTCTAGTCTGACTAGGTGACATGAGCCTCCTGTTAGTCAGGCCCTGGTCCATATGACAGAGAGCCAAGGGTACAGGATGCATTCAAGCCACAAGCCCTGAGGCTCTGCTCTGCCTTTCGTGGATTCAAGGACTCACCAGGAAAAAAATGTGTTTTAAAGGATATTGCAATAACAAGAGCTTTAGAACCTAAGAGGTGTCTTCATCTATAGTTATGACAAGGAGACCAGGGCCTGGGCAGACTATCACCTTGTACCCAATGAGGCAAGGGTGAGATTCAACAATCAAAACCCACCAAGTGTTCAAGGAAAACTAGACTTCTAAAATGTGGCAGCTCAGGACAGAAGGAAAATGATGAAGCATGAGTGGGCTAATCACTGAAACCACAAGTCTGCTTCTAGCTTTAAGACGTAAGCTCAGGTTTGGGTGTTTGAGATATCTAACACATGAATGTCAGAAACTAGCACTCAGAGCTATAGGGATATGTAGTTCAATATTTCTTTATTTAGGTGAGACTACAGTCTTACTCCAAGATCCTGGAGGTAGACCTTTTAAGAGACAATTAGATCATGAGGGATGAGACCTTTGTGGATGATACCAATGGCCTGGCCAAAGAGGCCCTAGGGAGTGCATTTGTACCTTCAATGTAAGAGCTCAGGACAAAGGAACTGACTATTCATGATACAGAGTTGGTGCAGCCGTTTTCCTCTAAGGTTAAAGCCTTCCTTCTTGAAGGAGCCCTCCGTTTTCCTATGTCTATGTTAAAACACAGGATATAAAAGAAAAGGAAACAAAAGAGGGTATATTTAGGACAGGATGTTTATAAGAAAGTGAAACAACTGGACATTTCTAAGGGGAGGTGAAACACTCCATGGTGTATAGTAAAAGAAGAAGAAATCACCCCAACTGCCTAGAAGAGGCTCAGACCAACTGAACTAACTACCTGGAAAGGACATTCTCCAGCCTATTGAGCTTCCTGCAGGCTGTGCAGTGTGCACCAGGTTCTCAGCTTTTGTGAGCTGTCATCAGTGCTGGGGTTTTGGTGATACAGCTGTCTTTGAGTCATATCTACTCCTGTAGGTAACCCCTAACCCATATTGTTGTAAGTAACTCAATAAAACTCATTGGGTTACCAAGTTGGACTTTGCCGCATTCTTTAATTTGATCTGTTGTCATTAATTTGATCTGTTATAAGTTCCTTTTCTTGGATGCATAGATGAGTGTGTTGCATTTCCCCAGGAAAAGTTTGTCACACCACAAAATTTAAAGCCTTAACATAGAATCTGCTGACATCATACCCCTGGACTTCTGAACCTCCAGAATATTAAGCAATACATTCTGCTGTTTATAAATTACCCAGGCTAAGGTAATTTGTTTTAGCAGTGCAAATGGACCGGAACATTTACCAAATCTATTAGACTAAGTCCTAACAGAGTCCAAGTGATGGACATTTCACTATCAACCTACTTTTCTGCAGATTGTGCTCAATTTTCCACAAGATAGCCTTTTTTTCTCTTCCTGGTGCCTGACCACACACCACCTTAGTCTTTCATACCCTCTGGCTAAAGACTAGGTGAGGGTAAAATCAGATATCCAAGTCAGGGATCTGCAAAAGTCAGTTCTTTCTCAAGTATATCATGTTTGTTATCTAATTAACCACAGAGAAACTGCATGCACATGTTTCCATAATCCCTCAGTGAGGCTAGTAGTATGTTTTGGGCTTCAGAATTAGAGAGAAAATTAGGAAAACAGACTCAGTTTCCCTATCTGAAAGAGGAGATGGGAGAGGTCCCTGAGTTAATTGAACTTCTCTGTGAAAAGCAGTCAGCCAAAATCCAGGGTCAAGAGCAATCAACAGGTGGTCCAGGCTATTGCTTCCATGACTAACATTTCCATGTTATCAACATTGATCATCATTATCCACCTGTAAAAATATGTCAGGGGGCTGCAGAGATGGCTCAGCAGTTAAGAGTACTTACTGCTCTTGGAGAGGACCTAGGTGTGATTCCCAGCACACACACACACGAAGTTCATAACATCCATAACCCCAGTTCCAAGGGATCTGGTGCTTCTTCTGGCCTCGGTGGATACTGCACACATGGTACAAATACATAAACTCAAGCACAGACATAAAAATAAAATAGATTATTTTTTTCAAAACTATTCTGGTGTGATGGAGAAAGAGAAGAAAATGAATGAGGAGATGGGGAAAGGGGAAGATGAGAACAAAAGCGGACAGAGCAAGGCAGAGAAATCAAGGAAGGAGGAAATGCTTAGTTTTTGTTTGTTCATTTGTTTAAGAGGGAGGTGTTGGTGCAAAGAATAGCTCATTGTTATGTTAATTTTTTCCATTCTAGCCTAAGCCACAAGTATCAGAATTTATTAGATAAGAAAAGACACACACACACACACACACACACACACACACACACACACACACACCTGTATCCTGGGATTTGGGGGTGAAGGCAAGGCAGAAAGATCAAGGTTTAACTCTCATCTACACAGAGAGCTGAAGGTCAGCTGAGGTACGTGAAACACTGTACAAAGGAAGGAGGAGGAAGAGGAGAAAAGATATGAGAACTGGTATGGTGGCTTGTGCCTGTGATCCCCAGCAGAGACGGAGGATTGCTGCATGGTTGGTCTAGGCCAGCCTGGCCTCTAGAGTGAGACTCTCCCTCAAAAACAATTAAAAGGGATCATATTCATTTTAAATAGGCAGACACTGGCTTGGGTAGTGGGGTGTTTGTTTGTTTGTTGAAACAGGGTCGGTATGTAGCCTTGGCTTGCCTGGAGATTGCTGTGTAGATAAGACTGGGCCTGAATTTACAGAGAGCTGCTTGCCACTGCCTCCTGATTGCTGGATCAAAGACATGTCCACCACATCCTGCACTTAGTAAGCAGATTCTCCAGTGCCCTCTGACCCGGAGCCTGTCCTAGTTTGCTGTCTGTTACTGGTGATAAACTCCATGACCAAAGCAACGTGGAGAGGAAAGGATCTATTTCAGCTTATACTTCCAGGTCACAGTGACAGGGCTAAGGGAAGTCAGCAGGAGCTCAAGCAGAAACTGGAGCAGCAACCATGAAGGAATGCTGCTTACTGGCTTCCTCACTCACTCACATGCATTAGCTTCATACCTGCCCAGAGATAGTGCCGCCAACTTTGGGGCTGTGCTTTCCCACATCACTCATCTGTCAAGACAATTCCTCATAGATACATCACATGCCAGTGTCATGAAGACAATTCCCAGATGACTCTAAGTCATTCCAAGTTAACAATGAAACTAACCAGTACAGAGCAGAAATGATTGGTAACTGAAAGAAGAGCCTGCTGTGTTCATTATGTCCAGCAGTTTATTTTCAAGCATGGAAAAGTCTGAAATACATTAGCCAAATTATCTGGTGATTAATAGACTGTATAGGGTGTAATCAGGAACAAAAATGTCTCTGAACATGTCCCCACCTGAGTTCAAATTACAAATGTTTTCCCATTTCCTGAACCAATTGTCTCCACAGTTTTTTCCTGATCACGGTTTGAAACCCAAGTTCTGGACAGGCTAGCTTTCTTTCTTTCTTTCTTTCTTCCTCATCTTTCTTTCTTTCTTTCTTTATTCCTTTTTTCTTTCTTTCCTTCCCTTCCTTCCTTTTCCTTTTTTTTCAAACCTTGATATAAAAGACACTATAGACAAACAAAACAGAGAACTCATTAGCTAAAGGACATTAAACCATCAAAGCCTCTTGGTAATGCTCTTGGTGTGCAGTCTAGTCTTAGGACATGTTTGCTTAGCCATATGCTTCAGGAGTCCTCCTGCCTCACTGGTGTCCTGGAAATAGTTCATAGGAAATGGTACAAGCTGGCCTTACCTGGTGGCACTCACTGGCCTGTGGAATGCAGAGAGCTGGTCAAGTCACTGTGATCCTGAGCTCAATTTAGGGACATGATCTTGTCTAGACTAAAGTCTAGTGTATCGAATTCAAGGAACTAGAATAGCAGGGAAGATGTGTATCTTAGACAACATAAGGGATACTTGGCCTCCAAAGATGCTTCCTTTAAGATGTTGAAGGCAAACCTTTACAGGATAATGTAGTAAAGCAGAGAGAATCCTAGGGGCTGTCCAGCTTCAGGGGTCATCAGAGAAAGCATCCTTGCATCTCTGCCACACATGCAACAGCAGCCCCCCCCCAGAAGTCATGGGACCATGAAGAAAAATGCAATGGGTATGCAGAAAAGAGAGATGGAGGGTTTGCAATGGAGAGCCAAGAGCATCTGTGTATGCAAAGGCATACTTGGAGCTGAAATAAAATACCTTATAAATTGAGTTAAAGGAAAAAACATTACTTTGCAGTTTCATAGTTTTTTAAAAGAGCCCTAAAACATGGTAAAATATATAAAGTCAGCATATATTACTTTTTAAATTCTCAACTCCTAAAAGAATATTTCTCATTTTATCTGGCCTTAAATATCACTTTTGTGCAATATGATCATCTACACACACGCATGCATGCACACAGTTTTGAAATACAGTTTTCACTTTAAATAGTCATGTTTTGAAAGGGTAAGGCAAACTTAGACATCACATAAAAACATTGATTAGTTTATTTTTCCCAAAGCATCCATTCTGTCTTTATCAAACCAAAAGGAGCATCCTTCACCTAGAGCAATATCAATAATTCTCTATGGGAAAACTCCAGAATCCACTGTATTACTGAATTCATCAAAGCAGAGTAGCCTCAGATCTCCTGTTGTTCTTTCCTGGCTCACACTTTCCTTTTAACTTGGTAATTATCTTCTTTGGCACAATAATTCTAAAGACTGTCAACTCTATTTGAGTCATTCCTTTCAGGGTTTTGCCTCAATAACATGCTTAGGACTTTTTCTCTCACTCCAACCACATGCCACCAACACAACTAATGGTGTGTCTAGGCCTGTGCTTTCTTTATTTCATGGTGCATTCCACAAAGGCCCCCTTGGAGACAGCACGCCAATGCAGTTTGAATCTGGAAATACATCTGCTTGGTGGTCTATCACTCAGACCACATCTCCTTGTTGCTTTGACAGGTCTTGAAAAGGTCAATGTGCATGGCAAATAAACAGCCATGCTGTCAATCAGCAGATATTTATGGAACAGCAGCTGTCTGGAAAATACTGAGGCAGAGGCCAGGAGTCCAGGGAAATGTGTAACTGACCCAGTCCCTGCTCTGTGGAAGCAAACCCAGGAAGGTGAAACAAAGATGCATGAAATAGCTGGAGACAAAGCTTAGTGAGGGATGTGTGCTTAGAAAGACACATGGAATGTTTTAAATGCACTGTTGTTAGCTGAACTGCATTTCTCCAAATAAGATCTCTGCAGGCCCTCAACCTTGGTGACTGAGATGTAGCCTTATCTAGGATAGAGTCTTTGGAGATATCATCAGGGTCAAGGTCACACTAAAGTAAGACAAGTCCTCTAGCTAATAAGTGATGTCTTTATAAGAGAAAGAGTGCACTCAGAAGGCAGAGGAAGAAGGATGAAAAGATCAGAGTCCTTGCCAGCTACACAGCCTGGGCTGTATGAGATACAGGGGTAAGTGTGGGAAGCTACATATCTCAGTGGATAAAGGCACTTGCCACCAAACCAGTCCACCAGAGTTTAATTTCTGGGTCCCACAAGTGGAAGGAGAAAGCTGACTCCTGCAAGTTGTCCTCTTATCTCCACACTTGAAGCTGGCACACCCATGTACCACACAAATACACAATAAGTTGCTGTGGAATAATCCTTCTGTACAGTGTTTGAATATATGTCGCTATGATTGGTTAAATAAACAAAGTGACTGACAATAGCTGAACAAGATAAAGTTAGCAGGAAAGCCAACTAAGATGATAGGATGAGGAATGGTGGAGCCAGTTAGATAAAGAATAGTTAGACACACAAAATGGGATAGAGGTAAAAACTACACACTTTGGGACAACACACAGATTAATGGAAATGCGTTAACTTGTAAGAGCTAGTTAGTAATAAGCTTGTCTATTGGATAAGCATTTATATCTAATATAAGCCTCAGTGTGATTATTTGAGAACAGCTGCAGGACAGAAACTCTGTATATAAATGGCACCAATGTGGGGCAATACATCCACATAAACACCTTGGAGAGCTTGAGAAAGGATTCTAAATACAAAAAATGAAGTCAAATGTGGCTTTTTGGTTATCACCTTTTCTCCAGTGGGTACTGTTTCTTGGCAGTGAGCAGAAGTGAAGCTCCTTTAAGAGATGACTTCCTGGCTCAGTGTTAGTGGCAAAAACCATGCAGCTCTTTTCAGGGGCCCTGCTACCTACAAGACAAATTGCTAAATGGTCTTTTTAATAACAACAACAACAACAAAAAAAAAAAACCTGAAACTAGATATTGGGCTAAACACTGAGAGTTCAGGGAAGCAGAAAGAAGCCAGCCATGTTCTTACTGCTTTACTGCTAAAATCCTCAGCCAAAGGGAATCTACTTCCTGTATACCTGTATACTTCCTATATGTCTTTCTGTCCCTGCCTTTTTACTTCCTCTCTCCACCCAGCTACATCACTTTCTCTTTCCACCCAGCTCTATCACTTCCTGTCTCTCTGTACAGACTTCAGACCTCTATGGTTAACTACTGCTGGATTAAAGGCATGTGCACCATGCCTGGCTCTGTTTTCTGTGTGGCCTTGAACTCACAGAGGTCCAGATGAATCTCTGCCTCGCAATTGCTAGGATTAATGGCATGTGCTGCACTGCCTGACCTCTATACTTAATATAGTGGCTGGCTTTTTCCTCTGATCCTCAGATATGCTCTATTGAAGTACACAAATAAAATATCACCACAGCTACCAAACAGTTAAATGGGGTTTGTGAGCAGTGGGCAGCATGTTGCTCAGTGGCAGCATAAACCCAGAAATGTCTCAGAGTTGGGGTTGTAAATATGGCTTCCAGAGCTGGTTGGTAATGTTACTTCTACCGTGAGAATAAGCTCTCAGGGAACCAAGGGGAGAAGCCAGCTGCCAGCACACCGTGATCTAAGTTAAGCAGTTTTAAGCTTTGCTCATAAAGAAAAGGTTACAGATGCCCGGTAAAGGACATATTCAGATGAGAAAAAAAAAAAAAAACAACCTCTAAATGCATTACAGTGTGTGTTTAAAAATATACATAGGCTTGGGCGAGAACAGAGAAGGTATAGACACACACACACATATATATATTATATATGTAATATATGTATTATATTATTATATATAATATATATATATATTATGTGTGTGTGTGTGTGTAGTTTTAAAATCATAAAGTCTTTAAAGGGGTGTAAAATAATATAAAAAAATAAGTCATGCAAAGCTGGGAAATACACAAAGAATCTGAATCCTGTATGTTATTGTGTTGTCTTTGAATTTTTTGGCTAAAAGATACTAGATGATAAAACTGCTAGATTCAACCAACCTATATATTTTAAAAATATCTTGACTTCAAAATTTAAGTCAAAAAAATACGTTACTCTGGGGAAGAGGTTATGCTTTTATTTCCACAGGAAATAAGAAGCTATGGATTCATTCCAGGTTAAGGAAAATCAGTTTGATCAAAGGAGACCCCTTATTAATATCTGACTACAAGCATAAAGAAATAAACCTAAAAGAACTACACGACACATGATATATATTTTACCTGTTCAAACATATAACAAAAAATCATCTTCGGCTGACTTGTCTGTACTTCTATACTTCTATTAGTGCAGATACTTAAGTTACCTTTAAAAGTTTATGTAATTTTCAGAACAAGGGGACCAGACACCAATGAAAAACAGATGGTTCAGATGACCCAACATCCAAAATAGCTTCAAGGCTATTTTCAAGACTGAGATGATCCAGCCTTACAGAATATACTAGAAAAAAACCTAACAATTATCCTGATTTTTCTCAAGTTTCCCTAAAAGATGTCAGTGCCCTACAAACAACAGGAAGCAGTCTAGAGGACTAATTTCCACATTCTCAAAAGATGGGTTATGGATATTTATATCATTTAAGGGGGTTGGTTACAAGTTGTTATTGATAATGGTCAGAAAAAAAGCTGAACAGAGGAGATTAGATTAAGGGATCTCGTTCTGAAAAAAAGGGGGGATATAGAAATGATAGGATAAAAGATAAATTATTAAATCTACTTCAAAAACAACTATTAATTTTAAATATTTTACATTGGTATGAATTTTGGTTTATTAATACAAATTTAAAGTTAGTTGTGTTATACTACATGTACATTTCTACTCTTATTTAAGGTATTGTATTTATGTAGCTCATTTAAAAATATAATGTATAATTAAAAATACAGATTAACAGTCATCTCTAATAGTCAAACTGATAGTCATATTAGGTATGTTTTCAAGGTTATACACAGATATACTTAGATAGATGGTCTTCAAACACTTCAAAGACCTACAAAATATGGCATTTAACATGCTTAATAACCTAAGGTTTTTCATGACAGTGAGACACATACATCTGTTCCTGGCAGCACCAATCTACTTCTGAGAAGATGATAGCATTGAAGAAATGCATATGGAGTTTGTTTTCTTTATGGCAAAAGCTAGTCATATGCAAAGTTATTGCTTGAGTCTTAGATGGTATTTTAATACACAAAAAAAAAAACTGGTATCAGATATTAGTGCAAAGCCTGAAAGATCAGAGAAGCAGAGCAAGTGACAGCCACTACCTATTACCTCACCAACTCCATGAATCCTCTGACTAAAATCCTCTGACTCTTCACCTAAAAGGGTCTCAGCTGAACTGCTTTAGTTCCTGTTTCTTCATGTCTTCTGCCATCACTTCCTGGATTAAAGGTGTGTGTGCTTCCCAGTACTGGGACTAAAGGTATGGGCCACTGCTACCTGGCTTTGTTTCCAGTGTGGCCTAGAACTCACAGAGATTCAGATGGATCTCTGCCTCCTGAGTGATAGGATTAAGGGTGTATGCCACCACTGTCTGGCCTCTACACAGAATCTAGTGCCTGGTTCTGTCCTCTGACACTCAGACAAGTATATTAGGGTACACAATATATCACCACACAAAGAAACTTCCCTTTCCTCAATTGCTGACAATATACTGTCCAAACTGGACTTGCAGGACACAAGAAAGGCAACTGCCAGACTTTGTCAAAACAAGTAGGACAGTCCTTCAGAAATCCCTGCTTCACAGGAAAGTCTGTCAGATATGTTAGGCCTATAGGCCAAAGACGAATGCCCCAATGTTACAGAGGAACTTTGGGTAACTGTCCAGGCATGCTGATGTACCTGTTATTAGGTGACATTCCATCCTTCTGGGGTCTTTGATGGAGTTAAAGACTAAACAGTTAAACTTTCAGTTTTCATTAGTTATGATAGAAAGCAAATTAGCTAAAAAACTTTGGACTCACCAAGGTAAGATAGATAATGGAGTATTTTCCTAAATTTGCCAAATATGAATAGCTTGGACATTGTAACTGGAATTCTTACATGATAACTGTTTTTGTTGTATATAATTTACTATGTTATTGCTAAAACTTTCCTTTTTAATTAGACAAAAAGGGGAAATGCTGTGGAATAATCTTTCTATACACTGTGAATATATGTCACTGTGATTGGTTAAATAAACAGCTGGCCAATAGCTGAACAGGATAAAGTTAGGCAAGAAAGCCAAACTGAGAATGATGGGATGAGGAAAGCAGAGTCCGGGGAGTTGCCAGCCAGAATGAAGAATGAGTTGGACACACAAAATGAGATAGAGATAAAAGCCACAAGCCTTGAAGCAGCATATAGATTAATAGAAATGGGTTAAGTTGTAAGAGCTAGTCAGTAACAAGGCCTGAGCAATCAGCCAAACATTTATGATTAATATAAGCCTCAGTGTGTTTATTTGAGAGCTGCTGCAGGACAGAAACTTCTGCCTACAATAAGTAAATAAGATTCCTTACAGATTTCAAAAAGACAGACATGGAGTGAAGGTTGCAGAAAAGACAGAAGGAAGAAGGTCTGTGAAGGTCATAGCAGAGATTAAGGTCATGATACTTCCAACCAAGGAATTCCAGGAGCCAGAAGAATCCAGAAGGGACAAAGAAAGATGCCCCCTAGAGCCTCCAAAAAGAGTAGCCCCTGGTGATACTCTGACTTGGGATTTCTTGCCTCCTAAACTTTGGAATAATACATTTCTGCTGCTCTGAGCCACTCAGGGCACATGACATTGTACTGACAGCAAGTAATTCAGAATGCTTTGATTCTGCTCAATGGTTTACCAAGCAGTTTTACATTGTTTTATGGATGCACCTTAGTTCTCTGAGGTTGAGGCACCATGACAATTTGGAGGACTTCTGTATGAAGATGGGCTGGTACAATCATCTTCCATTATCTCTGTTAACAAGTATCTTCTCTAGTATAAAACAAGCTGTTGTCCGCCACAAGTAGACATTGGATTTGGGGTTGTTGATTGGATGGATCCAAAGTTTGTCTCTCCTTGGCTATCACATCAGGCAGAGGAAAGCCTGGAATGTTGGAAGCTGAATGACAGGAAAAGGCCCTAATTTCCTTGCTTTCTACTGTCACCTTTCCCTGGGATGGTGAGCTGCTAACACACTAACTACTGACTGGCTGGGAGTATGTGAGGAAGGTAAGCCAAGAAACAAAAAATTTAAAGTGCCATAGATTCCCAGAGATGACAATGAGTGTTCTAAAATTAGTTACCAGCTACACTAACAATGAGTAAGGGGATTCATTCTCTAAAGAGATTCACCATTTTCCTAGACAGCAAATTATGTCATGGCTCCCAATAAACAAATGATCTCGAGAGGATTTTGCTTGTTGGGTTCTGCAACCTAATAAGGCAGCAAGGCCATGAGCACACCCAGAGTTCCAACACACCTCGGGGAGAATGTCTCTGACATGCAGTGCTAAATTGATTTTCCAATTCTGGCAATGCCAGCAGCTAATTTGTTTCTTTGGATTAATGATGCCATGTCTTAAAATGCCCGAATTAAACTGGATATTGCTCTCATCTCTTGGAAGTCTCTACAGCTTATTATTCTGCTTCAGGGTGATATTAAAATATTGGCCAGCCCAGAGTCTTCTGTGTGGAATTCATAAGGTGCGGGTTGAAAACGAAGAATGCAAAAGAGTTCTCACAATCAACTACAATTGGAATAAGGATTATTAAAGTTTTCACTGTGCTGTACTATGTATCCTCAGACAAGACAGGAGAAGTAGAGGTTTTCAGTGGTTGCTAATGATTAAGGGCTAAACACCTGCAAGAAGTTTTCAAGCCTGTGTGTAAACTACACACTAGAATCGACATCAGGGATCACAAAAGCAAGTTTTAGTTTGGGTTATGTTTTAAATATTGCTCCATTGTTTCCCTTAATCAATATAAATTGAAAACAGATTCATCTAGTTCACTTCAAGAACATAATGGATGGATTTCAAAAGCCAATTCCTGGTCTCCCAGGCATTGAAAGAAAAATAAAGCATCAACAGTCTTCAGTCAATGAAGTGGAGGTTCCTTATAAAACTGTGATTCACTTTAAACAGAAAAAGCAGGTCAGCTTAGAAGCCTTTAGAGGCTCTGTGTCATCAGACACAATGAGTATGGGAAGAAGATCTAGAAGATTCTCCATAGCTCTAAATTAAATAAATAAATAACAAGGAGTAATTGAGAATAAAGCCCATAAGTATTGTCAGTGAACTCTTAGATTTAAATACAGTCGTAATCACTGACTGAATGCTGGATGTATGGGTTCTCCTATATCTGATGTAAAAATCATACAGCAAAGCTCATCAGTGTTGGTCAGTGAACTTTTAGATTTAAATATAGCATAATTACTGACTGAATGCTGCATGGATGGTTCTCTTACATCTGACATAAAAATCATACAGTTTTGCACAAATTCCTATAGCATACATAGCAAAAAATATATTTCCAAGGTGGTTGTTGTTACATTACAAATCACTCCAAAGAAAGAAAACTTAAAAAATAATAATAATGTATGTTACTGATGAGTCTCCTTCTTAGAATTATCTGGAAAATTCTTGCTAAGTTTCTTCTCCATGACCATAGGCAGCTGTTGTGGAGGGCTTGGAGTTGTTCGAAGGCGTTTTCACTCACACAGGTATGACTTGAGGATTTAGGGACTGGTATAATGTGGGGGTTGGGTGGCAGCACTTTCCATCCTTGCGTGATCACCTCCAATTATCTCTTTCACACAGTGACCTCAGAAGTAGCAGACTTTACAGATTGCAACCCCGGGATCCCTCCCAAAGTTGAGATCACAAGAGGAAACCATCGGAAAGCATCTTGCCCCTTCTTTGAACCTGGTGTCGGAAGCCACAGAACAGCACTTCTATCAAACTGCTTTCGTGCTGGTCCCAAAAGTTTACTAAAGTTCAAGAGAATGGCAGTCTCTGTTCTTGACAAGGGTGTGGCAAAGCCCAAGACAAGCACGAGGCTGAAGAAACACTACTGCAGCCGCTTTCAGATGCTGTGCTCTCTGTCCCCAAAGCCGGCTGGAATGAAGACTCCAACGAGGTCAGACGTCATTTCCAGTTTATGAGGGAGGAAATGAAGACACTGACACCGTGTGAGTTTCCTTTTGATGCTGCAAAGAGCTGTCGCAAAACTCAGTGGCTTCGAAGACAAAGGCATACGTCCTTGTAGTTCTGCATTTGGAAGCCGGGCATGGGTTTATAATGGCCAGGGCTGTGCCTCCTTAAGTTAAAGAGGGCGAGTATAGACTCTGGCTCACTGGAACTGCTTTCGGAATTCACTACCTTGCAGTTTCAGGAGTAAGTCCCTTTCAGTGTTCACTGTCACTAAAAACCATACCTAAGTTCTACGAGGACAGCTTATTTTTTATTTAAACTGAATTTTATTTTTTAGAATTTTGTGTCTGAGTACTGTACCAGCCTTTCTCCATCTTCATGACCATCAACAGTGAATCACACCCACTTTCCCATTTCATCTCCTCCAGCATTCCCCGTCACAGATCTCTGACTGTTGGAAGAAGAAAGTCTCTGCTTTGAAGGGTTCATGAGATGAGAATGATCCCACCTGGGTCATTTCCCTTTCTCTGTAAATATGTCCCAATCCTTTGGGCATGTGTTGTGGGTTCATTTTTGCCAATGTGATAAAGCACTGCCCAAAAGCAAGATAGGGGAAGAAGGGGTCTATTTGGCTTACAGTCCCAGTCACTGCCCATCATTGAGGAAAGTCAAGGCAGGGGCTCAGGGAGGGAACTGAAAGCAGGTATTTTGCATGGTAATTAAGGAACTCACTTCACAGACAAAAAACAAAAACAAAATGGTGCAACAGGAACCATGGAGGAGGATGCTTGTGTGGCACCGAGGTTAATGCTCAGCTAGCTTTTTTTTATATAGTTCAAGACCACTTAGGGATGGCGCTGCCACAGTGGATAGCCTCCTACATTAATGTCTTAGATGGATTTCCATTACTGTGATGGAATATTATGAGCAAAGGCAACTTGGGGAGGACAGAGTTTTTTTTGACTTCCATGTTCCAAGTCAAAATGAAGAAGCTCAAGGCAGAACCTAGAGGCAGGAACCATGGCTGCATTAGCTTGATTTCTTATGCAACCCTGGGCCACCTGCCCAGTGGTAACATCACCCACAGTGGACTGGACCCTCGCAAATCAATCACTGATCAAGAAAGTGCCTCACAGACTTGTGTAAAAGCCAATCTTATGGAAGGCATTTTCCCAGTTGAGGTTCCCTTCTTTCCAGATGACTTTAGCTTGTGTTAAAGACAAACAAAAACCAAACAAAAATGAAAACCAAGCCAAAACCATAAAACAAACTGACCAACCTAACCAGCACCATCAATTAATAACCCATCACAGTCTCCCCAAGATGTATCTGTAGGCAATCTGGTCCAGGCAATTCCTCAACTGAGATTCTCTTCCAGATAATTCTAGGTGGTATCAACTTGACAGTTTAAAGCTAGCCAGGACACTATGTAAGAGACACTATGCTAGGGACCAGAACTTTCATATCATTAGGGAGTTGAATTCTGCCTACTAGAGGCAGAATGTGTTTGATTCAAGCAAGAACATAGCAACAAAATTAAAGCAATTGACATTAAAAATTTGATGATTCTGGGACTCCATAAGGTCACTCCACATCCATGAAACATATCTCCTTAAACAAGCAACTTCCCTTCTCACTCATGGTTGGACGCACACCATGACAAAGTGCACGCCCTTTAGTCTGTGCGCTTTCTCAGCAGAAAAGACCTCACTAAAAATTTTAATTAGCTTTATTTTATATTCAATTATAACAAAGTGTTCCCTGGTTACAAAGCCCCGGCTAACTCAGCAGTAACAAATTGGAAGTGACAAACACCAATCAACAGTGACAAATGACATCTGCAGCAAAGACGAAATTAAGGAGTGATAGCATGAAAAATACAATACCTACCACACACATGAGTGCAAACAGCAGGCACGGACATTCACGATGGGTGTAGACATTGCCTACAAGAATGAATGGGATTATACGTCACTGAGAACCCATTAAATTCTCTTCAGAATATTCTTTCTGGGTTATATAAAAAATCCTGCAAAACTGTTTTATTTTTTTTTAAAAAAAGAACATCATAGAGCACTATTAAAGAAATGACAAAGTGATATGCAGTGTGCTACAACCAATAGCCCGCCCTCTGAGGATGAAATGACCCAGATACCACCCTCCATGCACTCTTGTCCCTTTCTGGGAGGTCTGTAGACCAGGAAAGGAGAGTGGAAAGCCACCCAAAAGATGTCCAGATGTGTGACACCAGCCCGATTTGTGACTGTTCTTAAGTTCCCACATGCTCCCTCCAGAAAACCGAGGAACCAGGTCAGCCCTGGAGCTCCCTGGCATCCCCAAGTCATGTCAGCATTTTATTCATTTTGGCCTATCCCAGATGCACTAAAATTTCTCTTCCTGGTGACGGTCAATTTATCACTAAGACAAATGGGCAAAATCTTTATCATCTGAAACGCAGACCAGCTATGAAGGGGATCGATGCCCCCAGGATGCCAGACAGCCATCACGTTGTATGTTTTGTGTGGTTTACCAAAGTGCTGTATGTTCAATATGAGTGGGTTTCAATAAGCTATATAAGCTTTAATTAGAATGATATGGTCTCCCCCTAACATGTCATTTTTCATAAAACAGATATCTTCAATTTTATTTCAAAGATGAACCAATAAGGGAATTCGATCAAAACGAGTAGAAATAGTGTTTTTCAATAATGTGCTTATAATTGGTTTTAATATGTTTCAACGCACACCTTTTTGAAGTAGAGAAATTAATCATTGTAGGAATTATAGATTTCAAAGAAAAACCTCAGTAATTTTTTATCAGGAAATCTATATTTCTAGAAAAAAAAATCACATTAGGACTGTAAAGAATAGGTTTTATTTATGGGGAAAAAGTCATTAGTAAAATAAGAACTTCAGGATTTGGGAGTTTAGTGATGTTTATCAGTGAGAGTCGGGCAGGAATATAAAACGCTAGCTCCATGTAACTCAATAGAGGATAGCTAATATGGGCACCAGCCGCAGTGGCGGCAAGCAATGTGAACAGACAAATGAAGAACAGAGGCAAGCTGGGGATTAGCTCATGCTATACAGCACAGACTTCGAGAGTCGGAGGAGGAGAACCTGCAGGCCAGATGGGAGCTAAGAACACAAAGGACAGGCATCCCTACAGCAGAAGACCTCCCAGAAAGTGGAAGACAAGAGGCACATACACCTGGCTGGTGGTTTCCATTGTCTGTTGCTACCGGCAGCCCACTGGAGTCCACGTATAATCATTTGAGCAGTCAAACCACAGCAAACTAAGCAGATTACAGGAGAGCATAAAGACTTCCAGAAATAACCAAATTCCCCATCACAATGTTTATGTGGGGTTAAAAAAGATGCACTAGGAGTAAGGAGAGTGAGAGAGGCTTTTGTACCTAGCATAGAAGTATGTTCTGGTTAAAAATCATATACAGATACCCCAAATTGTGCTGTGATGTACCTAAAATATGTAATTCAAAAGTAGGAGAGGAATGAACAAATATGATATTTTGTGGCTTCAGTCACACAGAGTTAATAGAATACTTAGTCATAATTACCATGTGAATTTTCATCATAATAATTATTAAGAATTATAAATGATACCAGTAAAATATGTTTGTAAAATTTGTTTACCTCCCCCAAACATTCTGCTCACTTTCACTGTTTTTGTAGTCTTGGTGGGTGTGACCCTAGCCTTCCTGGAAGGTGGAGTTAGGGCATGGCTAACTTATTCAAGGGAACTTCATTTGTCTCACAGCACCGGGTGGGACATAGTCAGCACCCAGGAATAAGCTAGTGAATTCATGGTCTTGCCTTTGCTCTGGAACATGTGAAGAGGAGTTCCCTATTTCTGGGGGTGAATGGTCAGTTATGACACCCAATTCCTCCTGGAAGCTTTCCTGGGACCCTGGGAGAACTCAGCATGGGAACTGTCATGTCCTGAAGGTTAAAACAAATGTTACATAAGATGTTGTGGTTGGGAACACTGAGGATGATATACAAGGGTTTGCAGATGGAGCTAGAGACAGCCAGGGTAAGCAGTAAGAGCAGGGCAGGTCTTTGGGAAAACCTGCAAAGCTGGCCTTGGCAGGCTCCAGCCAACTCTATGGAGTCCTGCCCTGTGAAGCACCTGCAAGTCCTTCCACTGTCCTTCATCCCAGTACATTCTCAGCTTTACACCTTTATATATTCCATTCTGTGTGCCCAACTGCAACAGACTGAATAGTGGGTAGGGACAGACTCTTAGAAACCCTCCACCTGCCCAGGAAGTAGAGCACCCGGACCGCTCAGGGGCGAGCACTGGGAGGAGAGAGAAGAAAGGATATAGCAAGTGCCCAAGACTTGAAAGTCCACACACTAGAGGTCAGCCTACTTGCTCTGTCCTGTCTGAAGGTACACTTAGCTTCCCTGGCCTGCCTGCTTGGATAGGAATTGGGCTGTTTACTCCACGTGCATCCATGTGTCGCCTTGGTGGGATTGGAGAGACTGAGAGAGGCAAGCTGTCCCCATCTATAACATGTGACAGAGGGAATAAAATGCAGTGGCATTATAGGAAAATACTTCAAAGCCCTGGTGAAATCATGTCGGAATTCTGTGGCTTTCATGTATTTCAGATATATGTCAATAAATCTAAATTATTTAAGCCAGTTAGAGCTTGATTTTCTTTTTCCTTTGCTTTTTGTTTTGCTCAAAAATTTTAAAATGCTGCACATAGTTCTATTCACTTTCCCCACACTTACCACGTTTTAAATTCTGCCAAATTTGGGGGAATGATTTTTCATAAATCTTCCTTTTGAATCCCTGGGGCTTGGGGGTTGTCTATCACATTAGAGTCTCGCTAAGAATGCTGACAGGTGGGAGACCAAGAAGTCTCAGGTCTGCGCCAGACAGCAAAAGAAGCCTTCTTTATAGAAAGAATAATAATAGTAACATTCATATCTCCTTTAAAAATGCCTCTGCAGTGGTCTTATTGCTACTTGTTCATGACTTCAATCAGGAGTGTTGTAGAACCATAGACTGAGGGTACTGCGTCGCAATACTGCTGGTTATTGGCTCGTGTGTGATGCAACGTGTGGAAATTCCCCCAGCAATGTCCAAAACCACACTTGACTGATGAACAATCTGTGCAGGGCTGCAACCCCATGATATATACCTGTTACTGAGTTTCCCTGTGCAACATTTAGAAGTTAATATAGATATATGTGGTATTCATGCTCTGTTGCTGTAATAAAATACCCAAAGCTGGATGTTTGTAAACAGGAAAAAGTTAATTTACTTCACCATATTTGAGGCTCAAACTCTAAGACTTGGGGTCTTGCCTACTTAGCTTCTTGTGAAAGCCCAAGAACTAAGGCATGTCTCTAAATTAACGTTAGTCCTTGGTAAAGGCGTGGACCCCAGGGGCCTAATTAATTGCCCCAAGACCACACACCTTTAGGCTCCCACCATCTTCAGTACAGCCATACTTGGGACCAAGCTTCCATTGGAGGAAGCTTTGGGGAGGAACAGGCATATTCAAACAATAACAGCACAAAAATTATCTTAGTTGGGGTTTCTGTTGTTGTGAAGAGACACATGACCATGGCAACTCTTATAAAGGAAAAACATTTAATTGAGTCTACCTTAAGAGTTCAGAGGTTTAGTGCATTATCATCATGATGGTGGCATGCAAGCAGACATGATGCTGGAAAAGAAGCTGAGAGTTCTACATCTTGATTCACAAGCAACAAAAAGTGGACTGTGTCACTGGGAATAGCTTGAGCATAGGAGACCTAAAAGTGCCCCCCCCTCAGTGACACACTTCTAACAAGGCCATACCTACTCCAAGAAAGCCATACTTCCTAATAGTGCCACTCCCTTTGGGGTCATTTTCTTTTAAGCCACCACAGTAATAATAATCTATTAGTGGCATTCATGGGTCCTTCTAAATAAAGTCAAGCTTACAGGCATATGAGCAGAATCTGCACACCATTGACTTCTCTGCTGCTTGGGAAATACATTTGATAAAGCTACAAACAATTCACATTTGGCTGCAGCTGTGGTTCACATTCTGCTCTAAGATGTCTTTCAGGTCTCTCTGTTTCTTCCATCTACTCTCTCGGTTTGCATTTTTCATTAAGCATCTCAGATTAGCTTTCATCCCTATACCTCCTGTCAATAGAACCCTAAGATGTTTTGACATTGATTATCACCCTCAATTTTAGTTTGATGCCATCTGTTAGGCGCTGGGGACTTCAACGTGTCTTCTCATGCCTTCCTTCCTTTTCCCTGAGCTCATTTGAATTCCTGCATCTCTGACGTGCAGGAACATTATGCTACTACAAAGCATTTTCAAACAGAACAAAATCAGATTGTATTTGAGCACTGCCAGTCTTATGTCTGCAAGAATCTATCTCCTCTGCTTCCAATGACTTACCAGGGACCAAAAGACTGAAGCCAGGGACTTGCTGAGTTGTAATTGGTTCTCTCTCTCTCTCTCTCTCTCTCTCTCTCTCTCTCTCTCTGTGTGTGTGGTGTGTGTGTGTGTGTGTGTGTGTGTGTGTGTGTGCGCGTGCGCACATGTAAAGGCCGGAGGACAATGTTGGGTTTCTTCTCCAAGCTTCTTCTCCAATCACTTTCCACCATGTTTCTTGAGATAGTCTCCCACTGGCCCTAGAGCTCACAATTTGGCTAGGCTGACCAGCCCGCAAGCTCTGGGAATCATTCTCCCTTCCCTGCACTGGAACACAGGCACAGCCCACTGCATCTGGCTTTTTTTTTTTTTTAATGTGGGTGTTGGGGATCTGAACTCAAGTCCTCACGCTTGTGCAACAAGTACTTTCTCCACTGCGCCATCCCACCGGCTGTGCAGTTAGCTCTCTTTGCAGCTATAGCCAAAGACGCATACGTGTGAAAATCCTGATGTATTTTTGAGGGGCCTCTTGCTGGTTTGAGATGGATGAGAACGGCTTCTTAGAAAGTCTTCCCTGCTCACGTGAACCCACTCTAGCAATAATAGCTTATCATTGTTCTTTTGGGCATTTGTGTCCACATAGGCTGAAGCCATTCCTTCTTCCAAAACACATGCCCTTGAGCATGTGGATGTCGCATGTTCTCCCAGATCTCCTGTGAGAACCTCTCACCAGGACATTGAGTATCTGCCTTGACCATGTTTGGGAATATCATATATGCAGGTATGAGGGCACATGGCTGCAGTCATACAGGACCCTAAAATTCTTGAGAAAGATACAGCTGTTGTTTTGCTGTCCTAGCTACCCCAAATTCTTATGTCCTTGTCTTTTTAAACATCAACCAAGGGCCTGCTTCGGTATTTGCTATGTTACTGTAGGACTGCATGAGAATGTCGTATTAGTCTATGGAAGTGTTATTTTTTCACTGTGAATGTGCATATGCCATCTGAGAGGATTTCACGTTTGGGTTTAGCTGAAACAGCTGAGACTTCATTATTACTAATTTTATAGTAGCTAAATATTGTGTGGTATTCATATAAAATCATTGCTTTATTGCAACAAGAACACACACAGCCTGTGTCACTCAAGCGTCAATCAACTGTCAGCCTATTGATATGGAAATGCAAGCAGTTACTCACTCATTTATTCTCTTGCAGAATCAGACATCTTAAAAGTACAAGGGCCATATTAGCTCTCAAAAAAAAGAAATGGTATCCACATTACAAAAATTCAAAATTTTACCAAAGTCCAGGAAATTCAAAATATTGTTAAAGTTCTCATTGTTTTTCACATGTTTATTTTATTTAAATGTGTAGTGTGTGTGTGTGTGTGTGTGTGTGTGTGTGTGTGTGCTTGCATGCATGTGCACACTGCCCATAGAGGCCAGAGCCATAGGACCTCCCTGATGCTGTAGTCACAGGTAGTTATGAGCTGCTCAATGTGAGTGTTAGTAATCAGACTTGGACCTCTGAAAGAACACTGCATGCTCTGAATCACTGAGCCATCTCTCTAGCTCAACCCAGAAAAAAAAAAATCAGCTCTACAAGAAACAAAGTAAACCAATGTTTCCAAGGAGGGATAGTGCCACCCTACCTTCATACTGCTGAAAGAAAATAGAGAGTTGCAGTTTCCATGTTAAAAATTGGTGTTATGATCCCATACACCCATTAAAGTTCCTAGAACATATTCTTTGTTTAAAACAGAAGAATGGTACACTAGATTCATGTTTAGTCCTCTCATATACCAAATTTGAATTATCAGAGAAAATATGCTATTGCTACAAAAATTTGCATATTTTAGCTGTCTTCAGTCTAAGAGCCACAGTTCCAGTTACCTGTGTAGAAAACACAGAGTTAGAATTTTTAAACTGAGTAAGAACTGGACCAGCATTTCAGAGGAAAATGACCAATGTTTCCATTGATGTCATTCTTCCCTCCTTGTATTCTAAATAAAGATGTTCACAGGCTGTGCAAAATAAGATCCGGAGTTGCCCTTGAATCTGTAGCTGTCAATATTGTGAAATGATAGGAAACAGAACAGTGAATGTTTTCTGCCAAAAGCCACTGCTCTTTCCTGAGTGCAAGCCTAAGTCCGCATCCCACTAAGGCTGCTCCGAGCCCCACGTCCTCTGCAACTGCTGTTTTCTCCTCTGATGTCTCTCTGAGGCTGTGACCAGCTGTTCTTCCCACTCAAGTGTTTGAGAGGAAAATACCTGGAAAGAAATGGCCTCCTTGGGGAAATGCTTTGCATATTTGACAAAAAACTACGCAAACACAAAAACCCAGATGAAGAAGTGGGTCATAAATGGCTACATTGTTTCTGCTTTTGTGTCTTCTCTGTTGGTGTGGTATGGAGCTCAGATAGGAAAGGGAGCAGCCCTTACACTTTCAGACTCTTTACTGATGACACCATTTCACTCTTCTTGCTTTAGTCCAAGGCAAACACCATGGTTGACTTCAGAAATTTTGTCTTCCATGTACAGATGTAACATATATATGGCTAATTAATTAAATCTGAAACACTTAATGCATCCTTTCAAGATGCACATTATGAGAACCACAAAGCTGTCTGCTTTGAACTGAACACTGAGCCTCTACTATTTCATGATGTCTTGTGTTTTGGTTTCCTTTCTTTGCTGTGATGAAACACTTTGAACACAAAAACACAGAACAAAAAATCCTTAGGAGATGGAAGAGCTTGAGAGAAATTAAGGCAAAACTCAAGGCAGGAACCTACAAGCAAGGCTGGCTTGCTGATCGATGTAGCATTATCTCCAATCAAGGAGCTCACACTTCAAGCAGTCAGAGAAGTACAGCAGGGAACCACAGAGGATGATGTTTGACAGCTACCATGCAGGCTCATGCTCAGCTTTCTCACACATCCCAGGACCATCTGCCCTGGGAATGGTGCCACCCTCAGTGTGCTGGGCCTTACTACCTCAGTTTACAATCAAGGCAATCTCCTACAGATGTATGCCAGACTGATCAGATCTGGGCAACCCTTCAACTGAGACTCGCTCTCAGATGAGTCTAGGCTGTGTCAAGTTGACAGTTGAAGCTGACTAGGAAAAGACAATGTAGTTCTCTATGCTCCTTCTTCAAGCCAACAATTCCAAAGTACATCACAAAGAACAGGTAGGCCTGTTGAAACAACAAACAAGAGACAAACAAATAAAAATTCTGTGTTTGGTAGACCTAAGATCCCAGGGTTTATACAAGTATGATGTGTAACATCATTGTAATGATGTCAAGGAGGGACCCCATGTCACATGATGTGATTTATCAGCACACACGTGCAAATACATGCTCAAATAAGCATGCATGATGATGGCAAATACAAATCATACAGTCTGGAAATGGCCGAGGAAAGGACCCACCAGACTGCTTATAGGCAGTTTCTTCTGAGACTTGGAACCGGACATAAAGTGGGACAGAAATTGAATTATTTTGTTTCCTTGGATTTTTTTTCAATATCTTACAATATTTAAAATAACCAGAAAATGGCCAAAGAGATGGCTCGTAGATTAAGAGCACTTGCTGCTCTTGTATATGACCAGAGTTTGGTATCCAGGAGGAACCTGAAGGCTCTCAACCACCTGTAACCCAAACTGGGGATCCACCACCCTCTCCTGGCCTCTGTGGGTACTGTACTGAAGTGTGCATACCCACACATAGGCATGCACATACATATACATAATTAAAAATGAAATAAAAAAATAAGCCTATTTTAAAATAAGGCTTTGAAGAAGCATGATAAACTAAAATGGAGTGAGCTAAGTGATCATTTCTAGAGTATATTATTGAGCTATCCCCTTCTACTATCACACTGTCATGTGAAAGGTTATCTACTGCTAAGTGGAGTGTTTTCATGAGCCTCGATGAGCTGTTATTGTGGCTATTTGCTTCTCACTTCAAATTCCCGATTTGGAGCAGATTTAACACGCTTTACTAGTTCTCAGTTTATCCCTTCCATCCCCTGCACCACTCCCTTTGGTCCTTTGATTTTCTGTCAGACTTTCAATCACACAAAGATTCATTATGTCTTCCATGTGCAATTATTCATGGTGCAATTTGTACTGTCTATGCCTACTCTGAAATATTCATAGTATGTTAATTGTTGTGCCTGGATAACAGATCTCTGCGATAGCATATCCTGATTAGGGTATCACTCAAGTTTATTCTATACCCAAATATCTGGAGTTATTAACTAGCATTTTTCATGGTGGTCTGGATTGGAAATGTTCTAAGCATCTATGCCCATGAAAGAAGTAATGAACGAGGCAATGCAGAAGTTAAATACTATGACGAAGCAAGTGGCCAAAAACAGTGAGATGACTGCATGCAATGGCACATTTCTTTGACATTGGGTCACATGACTCCCAAAAAGAAAAACAGGCCTCTCCTACCAGGAACAGGCAGTGGAGCATAGATAGAAAAGCATGCATCTCAGCAAAGCATTCCAGGCTTAAAGAAATACATAGACAGATGGCTCAAAAGAACAAAAGGAGACACCTCAATAAAGCAGGATCATCCTGCTCACAGGGATAAACAAGGAGGCAGTGGATGTGGGTTGAGTCGAGGCAACTTCCCAAGAGATCAAACTGAGCTAAACCTCTGGTTGGAATGAGAAGAGGTTAGACCAACCATATCCGTGAAAGAAAGGCATTTCCTAAGGAAGGAAAATTCTCCTTTCTCATTGCTTCCAGCATCAAAATGCCTATGTCCTCAGACTCAATGGTAAATAAGCATTGAACACATTTTTAAAGATGCAAGTTTGAATGGGAAAATGTTACCTCATTTTAAGGGTTTTTAAATTTTTATTACATTTTACCTATTGTGTGTGGGGGGGGGATGTGTGCATGTGCACGTGTCGCAGCAAATGTGCAAAGGTCAAAGGACAACTTGTAGGAATCAGTTCTCTCCTTCTACCGAGGGTGTCTGAGGAATCAAACCCAGGTCCTGGAGCTGGGCTCTAAGTGCCTTTACCTGCCGAGCCATCTGCCAGCCCTCACTTTGAGTTTGAATATGCAAATTCAGAACTCTTAGTTTCAATACTGATATTACCTTAGAGAGTCTGAAAAGAAACGAAGGCTGCAATCACCAAGTAAGCAGATTATAACCCTGCAGAGGCTGACAGCCAAGATCAGAGGGTGTTCTTTCCAAATCCTGCATCCCTTATAAGTTATCTAGTAAAGACCTGCAAAGTGCAACAGATAATGAGCTTTCCGTTGGAAAAATAATGTTTTCGGTGTACAAGATTCAAAAAATGAAAAGCAAATTTTAATCCACACATTAGGCTGAAGAGTCACATACTATAATAATAATGTAATATCTCCATACTCTTCGAAGTACTAGATTTCAACCATGTCATTTTTAGCAGTCATACTCCATAATCATAACAGTGGTAAATATCATTTTATTAATAGATTTAAATACTATTTTTGTTAATTTATAATTGCTTTTATCTTCCTAAAATTCCTTTGTTACATTACACAGACAAAATAAAAAGGAGTCACACTTTATCAATTAACCAATTCTAGGCTTGCCTAGATTAATGCCACTAAATCAACACGGATTGGTACTAAATGTTCTAAGTCTTTTTACATTTAAATTCCATTTTGAGGTTGCAAAATAACAAAAGTGATATGGTAAATGTCCTGTTGCCAAGTCATGTGGAAATTGGTGCCATATGAAATATGTGATAAAGCCTTCATGTCAAAGCAGTAGAAAAAGAGTGATCCTTCCTTAAAAACTGAATTTGTAACATTGCTTAGCAGTGTAGCAATGGCTAACGTGAAAGTATACAAACATTAGGAGAAAAGGCATGGATAAATTCTTCCATAAATTAAAAATAGAAAAAAATTTAAATATGACTCAACATCCAGAAACTACATGAGAAAAGATCATTAAATTTGACCGTGTTTTTAAAACACATTTAGTCAAAATATAAGAGCAAATGAAAAGCAAACAAAAGACTTGGAAATCTGTGCAATTAATATCACAGTGAAGAGTTAATGACCCTAATATATAAAGAGCATCTAAAAACAGAGAACGTTCTGAGAGGAAAATGGGCAAGAGTCACACTCAAAGGGTTCACAAATAAAAGTAATGGAAATAATGGACAAAGCCCTTTTCTGATTTCTTTAATGGATGACTTCATTTGGGAACTATAACATACCTTATGTCTGGATTGTTTGAGACAACAAACCAGATTCTAATGTGAGGGCACAGACAGGAGCTAAGCCGAACAGACAGCTCAGCTGTCAAGAGTACCTACTACTCTTCCAGAGAACCCAGTTCCTAGCACCGCAGCTCCTAACCTCCACAGATGCCTGTGTGCAGATGGTGCACAGAAAGGCACGCAGGAATGCATGCAGGAATGCACACAGGAATGCACGCAGGAATGCACACATGCACATACATGAAAATAAAATTAAAACTATGTATACGCGCATTTATACAGGAAATGTTGGCAGGAGTCTGTCAAAAAACCCCATCCAGTGACCATCCTGCCTGTTTGTTGCTAGGTCCTTCAACATTGGAGTCACATCTGACACTTTGTGGTATAGTTACAATGGTGAATTCCAGAGAAGTCAGCTGAGAACCATGAAACTGGGTATGAGGACTGTTGCAGCACAAGAGAGAAACAACATTTGGACACACTGGGAAGCTGGAACTTTTGAAGATTAACACAATCCCCTGTGAAGAAGAGCCTCACTCCATTAGTCATGTTAAATTGCCAAGGTACATTATCAGTGTGAGCCCACAGCTGCCCGGTCACAGCGGCAAGGAATGTTATTTTTACCTTACAGTTACAGCAAGACTCTAATTACTGAAACTGCCGATGTCACCTTAATTACAGTTTTACTTAATGATCACATTGGGCACTGCTGTATGATGTGGAATTTTCCAAGGTAAAATATGGCAGAGACATGGTGGAGGAGGACTTAGCTCCAGACGTATTATTATTCAGCTCATTGGGGGTGCGTAAACTTAAGCCAGCAAACAGCCTCACTTCAGAGGAAATGTTGCTGGAATTTAAATTTGTCATTTGTTATTAAGATGTTGAGAAAATAGCACACTTTTTAAAAAATGCAAGTTCATGCCTTTTCAGACAGTCATGATTGGACATGATGACTGCTTAGCAGTTGCATTTCAGACTGTGGGAAAGACACGATCCAATCGTTCATATGTGTTCTCAGTGCACGCTCTGGGCCCAAAGCAGACAAACTCCAGGGGCTTGCAATTTCATAGCAGGACAAAGACATATGTTAGCCATCATAAACATCTGGACACTAAACAGTGTTGCAATAATATAAGTGATAATTGGTGTTTGCCAGGTATGATGGATCTAAACACAATATTTTATGATAGCACAAGTCGTGAAACTTTCAATATGGAAGCCACCCTCAGAGTGCCCCCTTTGTCTCCTTCAGTGTGAGAATGGAGTACATGGAGATCAGGGCTCTCCTAAATCACTGATGGTCAACTTTATAGTCTCAGCCCTGAGGCCCAATACTTGCAGGATCAAATCTGGTACAGCCTTTGGAACAGCGGTTCTCAACCTTCCTATTGCTTTGACCCTTTAACACAGTTCTTCATGTTGTAGTGACCCCAATCATAAAATTATTTCATTGCAACTTCATAATTGTAATTTTGTTACTGTTATTAATCATAATGTAAATATCTGGTATTCAATACCCACACTGGATATGTTTTAAACGATAACAGTGTGCCAGGTGGGGCTGTCAAAAAGACATGAATTTAGCTGTGACATCAGTGGTCATAGACAGGTACAAAAACCTGAGAAAGGTTTCTGCCCATTGAATATAAAAATTACCTGCAGTCCGGGATGTGGACATGCTTTCCCACAATGCATGAAGACCTGGATTCCATCTCCAGCGCCACATAAACCAGCACGGTGGTTCACACCTGTAATGACAGCACCTGGGAGGTGATGACAGGCTCAGAACTCCTAGGCCAGCCTGGGCTACATGAGATCCTGGACCAACAACATAAAATCTTTATGAACATAACTCTCTATACTCAACAAAAACATTGAAATACCAGTACCTTATAGGGATGGAGAAACAGTATCCTGGTCAAAGTATAATTTATGGTATACTTGTACGTTTTTTAAAAATTGGAAAATCATATAAAGCCTTCCTTGCCCGATCTGAAACTGAGGAATCATCCTTTAGATTATTGGAAATCGCCTGTCGCTCCATGAGGCTAATGTTACTCTTTATGGCACATAAAGCTGCTTAGCATCAGGCTTATTGCAGAAGGCAGCTTGAAGAGACATATTTGCCCTGCTTAAGCTTTAAATCTTATAAAAATAGCAAGAGCGTGTCATCTGGCTCTACTGAATAACACCCCGAAGAAGAGAAAGCATTGCGTGGAGGCAGGAAAACAAATTCCTCCCAGAGGTCGGCCTCGCTTTACGGAGGAGGCTCTCTGTCAAGCTCTTGGGGACTTTTATGTGGAACCAGATGGGGCAAAATTTTTCTTTTACTGCCTTTACCTCTAATTGATGAGTCTTCGGGGAGAGCCCATCTCGTAAAGTGTAGGGAACCATCTCCATCACGCTCCTGTATTTCCTTTTTGGGAACTTCATTCCATTGACTGGACTGGAATCAATGCAGTTACAATGAGCAAAATCTCTTTGAAGGTCACCTCTTCTAAAGTCTAGATGGGTGTCATGCTTTGGGGTGAAATGTTCCTTATAGGCTAATGTGTTTGGATGCTTGGTCTCCAGATGATGGTGTCATTTGGGAAGGTTGTGGTACCTTTAGGAGGTGGAGCGTCACTGAAGAAAGTAAATTAATGAAGTCTGGACCTTGAGGCTATACGGGCATTGGTTCTCAACCTTAGGGTCATAATCCATTTGGAGGTGGACTATCAGCTATCCTGGACATCAGATATTTACATTATGACTCATAACAGCATAACAGTAGCAAAATTACAGTTATGAAGTAGCCACAATTTTACAGTGGGGGGGGGTCGTCACCACAGCATGAGGAGCTGTACGAAAGGGTTGCAGCAGCAGCAGCAGCAGCATTAGGGAGGTTGAGAACCATTGCTCCAGGGCCTGTCCCCAGTTCTTATTTATTCTATTTATTTTGTACTCTGCAAATGTGAATGAAAATGTGACCAACCAGCTTCCTGCTAGTGCTGAGCCTTCCAGGCTGTGAGGGACTACATCACAGGAAATAAATAATAAAAATAAACTCTTTCTCCATTAGGTTGCTTCAGTCACAGTGGTAAAACAAACAAACAAACAAACAAAACAATGGGTTTCCTCTAAAATCCATGAAGGCATTGGTGGCTACCTACCCCCTCTACCCCCTTCTGTGGAATTTGAATTACTACACATCCCTTAAGGCTCAGATAAATGAGAGAGAAGCCCAGCTTCAAAGATATTGAATACTTGAAACCACCCACCAGCGGAACAGGTTTCTTTACCCCCCAACCTCACCGACAGCTATTGAATTTGGTTTCTTGATTGAAGGCTTTCTGATTGAAGTGAGATGGAATCTCAGCGTAGTTTTTGATTTGTATTTTCCTGATGAGTAAGGAATGAGGAGCATCTTGTACGTGTTTTAAGCTAAACCCATTTACTGACGAGATCTTTTGTTCCTTGGTGTTTATTTATTTTATTGAGTTCTTCATGCATTCTGGACATTCATCACCCACTGGATTCAAAGATGACCGAGACTTTCTCCCTTTTGTGGATTTTGTTCATTGTCTGTATCCCGTGCTGTGCAGAGGCTTGTTAGTTCTGTGCAATCCATTTGTCAATTGCTATTAGTACTTCCTGAGTGCTTGGGGTTCTTTGCACAAGCCATTATCTCAGCAAGTGCCTCCCCTGTGTTTTCCTCCTGCAGCCACTGTGGAAATCAGTCTGGAGTTTCCTAAAAACTGAAAGAGAACAAAATCTTTATCCCTCTGGGAATATACCCGAAGAATCTGCAGCACACCACAGAGATACTGCATGCCATGGATTGTTACCATACTATTCATAATAGCTAAGTCATGGAATCAACCTACCTGGCCATCAGCAGATGAATGGATCAAGAATACGTGGCATATGTCTATACAACAGAAACCATTAAGGAGAGCAAAATTTTGGGTGGGGGGAAGCAAATGGAACTGGAGATCATCTTATTAAGCAAAAACACTCAGAAACACTCAGAAATATGAGAGTGTAATGTTTTAGCTGGTCTGTGAAATAAGAACAGACAGAAAGATGGAAGGAAGGAAGAAAAAAGAGAGAAAGGAGAAAGGAGGAAAGAAAAATGAAAGAAAGAAGGAAAGAAAAGGGGAAAATGAAAATAGACTGGAGAACTATTAGAGCTAGGTTAGGAAGAGGTCATTGGGAGGGATGAGGGGATTGATGTAGGCAAATGGGGGAATAAACATTATCGAATTCCTCGTGTAGACGTTCGAAGGCGTCAGAGCCAAGCTCCTTATTTTATACCATGAATATACTCTAAACATACTTGTTTAAGAAGACTTAGCTTTGCCTCTAATCCCACCTTTGGGTGAGGATTGCCTATATTACGCTCTTACCAGCCAGGCTGTCTGATGTACCCCCCCCCCCGCCCCGACACACACACACTCTTTTTCTTGTTGTTCACATCCACTCTTGAGGGAGAGATAAGTAATTATCCAGGAAACCTCCAAGTGGACACAGCAATGTGAACATGTTGCAGCTGCAGTCCCTGCTCTCCTCATCACCCACAGAAGTTACCATTGCTGTACATATGGAGGGTGTTCTGAGGACCCTGTCTGAGGCCCCTGCTCTCAGCCTCTGTGTGGAAGACCAGATGAAAACACTGAGGAGCTGGGTAGGGAGGCTCTGGAGGACCAAAACTCCATCTTTTTTATGTGTGTGGTAAACGAGCACGTGCCCACGTGTGTGCTGTGGAAGCCTGAGGAGGATGCCAGGACCTTTCTCTATTGCTCTCCACTCTATTTTCTGACATAGGGTTTCCCATTGAATTTGGAGCTCATTGATCAGCTAGACTGGCCGGTCTATGAACCCAGGGTCCTCCTGTCTGTCTGTCCATACTGGGATTACAGGTGCTCACTGCCACACCCAACTTTTTACAGGAATTCTGGGGATTGAACTCCGGTCTGCATGCTTGAGCAGGAACTTTACACACTGAGACATACCCCCAAGCCCTTGATGTTCTATCTTCATTGTCCTTTGATTGGATAATCCTGAGGTCTGTTACTAAATCCCAATGTTTTCCAACAGCGCCCAGTCTTCATTGCCCAGCAGAAAATTGCTCCATGGACACTTGAGTGGCTTCCTCCCTTCCCCTCCTTGACTTCCTACTCCCCTCAGTACTTCCTGGAATGACCTCACAAGCTGACTACTTGTGTTGAAGGTCTGCTCTGTGATGAACTGATACAATTAATAGCAGTATAAGTCCATGTGAGCAGAAGTAAAACATGCACACACCTGAGAGCATTGAGCCTGCTCCAACCCAGTTACTCCTCCAATAATGTAATCTAAATAGTGAAGGGCAATTCAGAGACCCGGGGGACTGAGAACAGAGGTACCCCTCTCTAGGAACTCATTCCCTTATTTCCAGAGAAAATTCTGGAACACTGCTCTGTTCTCCTCTGACCTATTTCTTCCTTTCGTCTAGCTGCCATGGACAATCAAAAGCCAGCTGCCTGTTCTCACACACACAAAAAAAAAATCAAAGCAAAGCAAGTGTTCTGTGTTATTGTAGGAAATATTTTCTTTGAGGAACAGAGATCAAGTTAGATCCTCAGATCACCTACGCCTTTCTGGATTCTTACCTTATTTACCAACTTTTGCAGAAACTCATAGGAGAGGAATTCTACTTTGAAAATTTACCATTTCATGTGTGTAAGAAGTATCTTAATTTATATAAAATCAGGACCAATGTCCTTAACCAGCACAGACGCAAATATTTTGAAAAAAAATCTATAAACATCACTAGAACTTAACAAAAAAAAATAACTTCCTTAAAGCAAAGTCTTTCTTAAACAGGGCATATTTCTGAGCCTTGCTCATCACCATTGTCCAGAGGTTTCCCATTCATCAAGGCAATTACTCCACCTTGTTGTTGCTCAGTGATGGAATATACAGTAATGGCAGGGGTGGGGAGTGAGGTGGGGGGGCAGAGGTGGGGCGGTAATCACGTGAGTACCAATGCCCACCTGGGTGCAGTTTATACTCTCAACCAGAGCCCTCTGGGCCCCAAGCTAAGACTTCCTCTCCTAGCCTCCTCCTCTCTGGTTGAACTCCACAATCAAAGTGAAATATCAAAGTGAAATGTTTCTGCTTAATTAATATCTGTGCTGCTCTATTCACTTAGCAATATGTGTGGCTGATTTCTTTCCATGTGGCAGATATTCAGGCACAAAATATTTTATTCCACATGTAATATGTAGCCCTGGATAACTGTCATCAGGGTGGCACTAAGCTACGCAGAATGATGGACTGTTTTCCTTCACATTACCTTCCTTCAGGTAAACTGCTCTGTAGATTAGTAACTGTTTTTCCTTGATTTATTTTTGAAGGTTACTCCATATGCCTCCTCTCCATACTTTTCTATGAATTATGCATGCTGCTAAGGTCCAACACCCAGCAAAGGCAGTTGGCTATAATTCCTTGGCTTTAATATACATTATACCATCATAGGTGACTTAAGCTTCTAAATTTTTCACTCAGAAGATAACAGTTTGATATTCAAAAGGGAAGTTCTTGAGTCACTTGACAATATTGCAGTTAACTACCACTAATTTTATTCGAAATTTCCATATGCTTTAATTATAAACTATGTGTATATGATTTATAATTTATACATGTATATATGATATGCACAAACATGTAAAGCCTACATTGACCCCCAATGTAAAATGTATATAATATGTGCATCAACTTCTTTTTTTACCTAAAACAGTATGTTAGTTGTAGATTTAAAAAAAAAATGGAAAAGATGTGGATGGTTAAAATGGATCTTAAAAGATGCTAGAGACATTACTTTCATCAGAAGTTGCTCCAGGTTATTGATCAATCTTATCTAAATGTTGCCTTATTCTTTAACTCCTTTATTGCTCCATGAAGTAACATTTAGTTTATATCAGTCATACTCTGTATTCTCATGTAATTTTCTCCAGTTCTTAAAATTGTAACCTGGCTGGTCTGATGGCACATACACAGTCTGTGATCCAGTTTACTAGAGAGGCTGAGACAGTTGGGTTGCAGTTTCAAGTCCTGCCTAATCTGTAGAGTGTGTTCAAGACCAGTCTAATTTAGTAACAGCCTGTCTCATAATAAAAGTAACAAGACTGAGCATATAAACCACTGGCAGAGCCCTTGCTAGCACATGCAACTAACTCCCTGGGTTTGATCCTCAGTACTGCCCCACACCCACAAAAACAAACCCCCATAGCCTAAAGGGCTTGGGGACTTGAGATTCCCAAACCAGTGGTCTTCATCAAAGACACTCCATCAAAGCATCATCACCTGACAGCAAGCAGCAGCAGCATCATCAGTACCCAACCCAGAACTACTGGACCGAGACCTCTGGATGCAAGCCGTCCATCTCCAGGGCACTCCTTTTATTAATTTGTGTTTGGCTGGAAAACCTGAGCCTTATGCATGCTGCCAGGCACTGTACAATGAACTACTTCCCTCCCCCTCTCTCCAAGGCATTCTGATGAAGACAGTAGGGCTTCCAGCCAATTCGAAGTGCAAGAGACCCTCCAGTGTGCTGCCTTACTTCATCTCAGCTCTTGCTCCACCCAGCCACTGGCCACTGCCACGCTGCATCCACAGGTGTCAATGGCAACACCTGGTCTCCACTGTTTCTTCAATTTCCACGTTCCCCTTGGAATCAAGCCCCCTGGAGCGCCTTGAAAGGTCAGCTTGCCCTTCAGGGTCCCACAGTCTAACAGGTCACTGTGAAGGTGGCCCATGCTGACATGGATGTCAGCGGGTATCTTTTTGCAGCCGTCCTTAGATGGAGGAGCTGAGATGCATTCCATGTAGCTCTCTGTAAGGGGAAAAGCTAACTCAAAAACAGACCTTAACTCATTCAGCCACCTTCCTGCTTCACACTCTTGTCATTTAACCTTCTTTCATAAGAACACTGCCCAGAATAAATTGCCTGCATGTGAGCAAGGTAAAAGATCTCTAGCCTAAGGGGGGAAAAAACCTTTATTTTAAAGATGAAACAAGTAGTTATTATTGGTATGCCTGTTTACGTGAGCCAGCAGGGGAAACTGGACATGTCTCCTAGAAAAGGGGAGATCATTGATAGTTTCTATTTAAAATTACCAGGGGTTCTGAGTCCACCTGCATCTGCTGGCTTTTCTCTCCAAAGCAAGGTTGAAAATGGGGAAGGGAAGATGGTGGCCACTGTTCCATGCATGTTTAGCCTTTAGTAATTGTTGAAACGTTCCAAAATTTTTTTAATTTTATCATTATGTGGGTGTTGTGTGGTGTGTTATATGTGTGATGTGAATGCATTCCGCAGTGCACATGCCGATATCAATGATGACTATTTAAGGAGTTTCCTTTTCCACCCTGGATCAGGGAATTTAAAGTCAGGTCATCAGGCTTCCTCAGCAGCTCGCCTTTACTCATTTACTGAGCCATGCCTGCAGTTTTTAATCTATCTGTACAAGTTAATCTTTTGTGATTCAACTATCGTGATGGTTCAAAGGACAGTACAATAGGGTTGTGACTACTCTCTCCAGGAAATGTTAATTCCATGCAAATGTATGTGAGAACATTTCCAGTCTCCCCAATAAACAGGAACTTAAGTAGGAGAGAAAAGAAAAAACCGATGCAAATCTTGCTGATAATATCATGGCATCTGAAAATGACCCACTTAAGTGTGCTTTGTTTATTTCCTAACATCTGCAGGGAGATTATGAGCTTAAACTGTTAAAGGAAATATTTTTCTTTCATGAAATTATTTTGCCCTCAATCATGAACATTGTTCAAATTCATATTTACACTGTGAATAATAACTATGAGTATTTTCTAAACACTTTTCAACCCATGCATGGTGTGAACGCTTGCAAAGCACCATGAGAAGAATACTATATTCAAATCTGCAAGATAGTTCTGTTTAAGTCACATTCCCCTGGTGCCCTGTTTTGTTATTTTTTCTTTTCTTTTGTTATATACATATATAATATATGCCATGCCCTCATGTTTAAAGAAATCATTGATAACAGACACATTTGGATTAGCAATGCATTTAAGTAAAAATGTGCCTTTAGAGGGTATTGAGGTCCCTGCCTTAGGTCCTGAGTTCATTTTCAAGGGCACAGATGGTGTGTAGGGAACTGCCACAATGCTGACCTCTGACCTCACAGTGGTGCAGTGTGTTCTTTCAAGAACCTCCCCACCCACCCCACCCACCCCCCACACAAAATAAATAGGTTTTTTTTATTATTTACTTCTACAAGAAAAGAAGATAAGATTTATCTTCATGGACAAAGAATAAGTTTATTTTAAAGACTATACATAAATTACGCATTTACAGTTAGCAAATTTTTCTCATCTTTTTTCATGGAAAATATTCTTCTACCTTTTACAATATATCCTTACTTATTAACTAATGAAAATTGCAATTGCAAGGTTGTAAGGAAATATGGTCATTTAAAGATTTCCATTATCCTTGAGTTAAAATTCTTTGTCGTCGAGGATTTCATAATCAATTTAATTTTAATAGCTAATAGTCTGTGCAGGATCATGAAGTTTTCCTGTTTTTTTTTTTTTTCGCCTGGAAGGAACTACTTGAAATCTGGCTGAGCCTCTACAAACAGGAATCTGGTGAGTCACAGTTGACCCCTAAACAAACGAGCCCTGGCTGTAGAAGGCTTTCTGCAGATGGGCTTTGATTTTCCCTTATGGAAATCCCTTTCATTTCAACACATGTTCAGTATGACAGGGCATCTGTTCCATGAGTGAGTTATGATATAGAAAGCCAGTTCCACCAGAACGTCAATCATACACTGAAGCATATGTGACACCTGTGTGTGTGTGGTGTGTGTGTGTGTGTGTGTGTGTGTGTGTGTGTGTGTATTCCTTGTTATTTTAAAAAAGCAAGAAGATCTAAGAGTTGTCCTCTTAAGCAAAGTTATGGAGAGTGATTTAGGCAAACCTGTCATTTTGGGTAAACCTTACAATGTTTCATAGCATCGTGGCTGCAAACAAGCTCTGTCTCCGCAGTGGAGAGGCCCCGCTGGAAAAGATAGGACTTTTGGTTAAAGCAACAACACAAACAATTCTTAAGTACATTTTGTTGAGTGCTACAAACTGAACCCCAAAGCTATATACTGTAGATGCCTGCACATCACATCATAATAAGAAGAAAGAAATTAATAAATCTAAATCTGGGGTTGCAAAGGGTGGGTTGTAGGAGAAGATGTTGTCTACCAAGTGGGCTACAAGTGGGGTATGATGCACTGGCCAGTGTTGACCTTTAGGGTGAACAGACAAGTCAATGAATCTGTACACAACAAGTAAAGTAACTACATGCAAACTTTTTATTGAACGATTTCACTGAAATATGATTTATACAGAAAATACAGCACATATTTTAAAAAGCATATGGTACCATCTTCACCACCACAGTAATAGATACTCGCTGAACACTCCGGGACTTTCACATCTCAACCTGGATATGAGGGATCCTAGGATGACATACCAATGGTAACAAATGGATGCAACTTCATATCTTAAGCAGGATTTCACAATGGACCCTAAGTTTCCTATAAAACCCTGGAACTCTGGATATGTTACACACCTATGATATTATATTACATATAAAGTAGAATTTTTTGCATATAATTAAGATTTTCAGTCAGTCAACTTTCAGGTCATCAAAGAAGGAACTTTTTGGATGGGGCTAATCTATCCCACAGAGACTTTTAAAGCAGAATTTATTCCAACTGGTAGCAGAGGTCAGATCTAAATGGAAATAGGATTCCAGGTTTTTCCCCCTTGCTTCGAGTTTTGAAGGGCTATGGAGAGAAACCTGGAGAGAAACATGAAGGAGCTGACAGCTAGCAGCTGAAATGAATATTTCACTCATACAGCAGAGCTGGCATCTGTTACCGTCCGAATCAGCCTGAACATGTCTTCCCTAGAGCCAGGAGATAAGACCCCAGCACAGCCAACATCTTTTTGTCTATCTCGTTCAGACCCTAAGCAAAGCCTAAGGATGTAATGAGGGAACCCAGCTGCTGCACAGACTGCAACACCTTGCAGCAGCATTTCCCCTCCCACAATCACCAGCGGGCACCTACTGAGACACTGTGAGTCCCGAGCTAGCAGACCTCAGGTGCCAGGACCTCTCTCCTGAGAAGTGAGTTTACATCTAAAGCGGTATTGGTGGCCACACATCCTGCTCCCTACATCCTTTTTGCTCTGCTTGGAATCAGAGACCAGCTGGTGTAGGCTTGTGCTATGAAATCACCCCTAGCCCCAGAAAGGTGTCGGAAGAGATGCCTGCTTCTGTCTCACAGACTCTGATTTCCTCACATGAGAGCCCCCGCCATGCTGTCTCTCTCTTGTGCTGGGGCCTGGATTTTCCTCAGAACTCCTGCCATGCTGTTGTCTGTCCATATGTTTGTCCATAGATTAACAACTCTTCTTATAAATTCCATATCCTGAACAATCCATCTCAGTGTCTGTCATGAAACCCTTCACAAAGGGACCGTGAAACCTGCCTAGCCTGACAGACTATGGGTGACTCAACAGATAGGTCGTCAGCCACTGGATTCTGCCAAGTAACACAGCAACGGGAGACAAACAAGTTTGTTGCAAATGTACAGTGCTTCCTTACTGGAAGGGGGAGGTGAGCACTCTGACAACAGGAACTGAATGCAAACATTCTACTCTGTTAGCTGAGTTTCTCACGGAGAAGAGAATGGGAATGGTGAGGCTATTTTGACTGCATGCTGTAATTAAGCAGATAAATAAATCATTTGTCCATAACTGGAGCTGAGTTTCTCATTATCTGACTTAGTTAGGGTTCCTATGGCTGTGATGAAATACCATGACCATAAAAACAAGTTAGGGAGGAAAGGGTTCAGTTGGCTTACACTTCCACATTGCTGTTCACCACTGAAGGATGTCAAGATAGGAACCGAAAACAGGGCAGGATCCTGGAGGCAGGAGCTGATGCAGAGGCCAGGGAGGAGAGCTGCTTGCTGGCTTGCTTCCCATTGTTTGCTCAGGCTGATTTCTTATAGAACTCAGGACCAGCAGCCCAGAGATGGCACCACCCACCATGGGCCAGGTCCTCCCCCATCGATCACTAATTGAGAAAATACATTACAGCTGGATCTCATGGAGGCATTTTCTCAACTAAGTCTCCTTCCTCTCTGATGACTCTAGCTTGTGTCAACCAGGCAGTACATTACGCCAGCAAGAAACTCCCTCACTCTCTGTAGCTTCTTGTGAGTGATATAAATATATAATTTTTCGATGTACACTTATCACTGCTTCTTTCCTTCAAGGGCACCAGTATTCACTTGCACATACATCCCAAACACACATAATTAAACCTTTTAAAATACTGTTTTAAAAAAACCAAATAAATTAATGAATAAATGAGAGTGGGACAAATATTCCTTCCCTAGAGATTTGCAGATAATATAAAAGGAATGAAGGGAGCTGGAAATAACCCAGAAGGCTTCCACAGCAGTGACTGCTATAGGCAAAATCCATGGTGGAATTAGAGTTAGTGTATGAAGCTTTCAGAAGAATCAGGATCCATCCCTATCTCCTGCCTAGCTTCCCCAAAATACACACTAATTATCTGCATGCCTTTATTTATTTTTTTTTTTGCTCACATTAAGTAACTTTTAATGTACATGTATATAAGACAGAGTGACATGGGGAATTTTTGACTAGTTGACTGTGCTGAAGATGGTATCGAAGTTCAAGATGCAATAAATATAAAAGTAACATCTTCATACTATGAACCATTAGAAATGTCTAAGTATACAACTGTGCACATCTTCAGCTTTTGAGCTTGAAGACTTTACTATATATAGATTGACCCCCTGCTCTGTGTAGTATATTTAAAACACTAAAACCAAAAAAATAATAATAGGAAGAATAACCTTCAAACTGCACCTTTCATAGGATAACAAGTGGCATAAAAATATTATTAAATAACACTAAGTATTGGTGTCCTGGAAAACAAAACCATCAGTGTGCTCAAATATTAGAAATACATAACTTCATATCTTTGGTCTTGATACTTTTTTCCCCCAAATAGATAGATAAGATGGATATCTTCTGCATTTAACTCATGTAGAAGAGTGCTTCTAATTTAATTCCTCAACACTCCACAAGAGACCCAGTGGGATTTTCGCCCTCCTCCCTGTGGGATGCACTTGTGGACTCCCTTCTGTCAGCGAGGAAAGAGAGAAAGTAAAGAAAGTGGCAGCTAATAAGCTCACTGCTGGAAACGCTGGCAGACAGCGCCTGATCGAAGTCACCAACGCTGCTTTCTTCACACACGCGGTCTGCAGACCTGGGGTGACTTTTCACCATGCCTTCTCCCTCAGTGGGAGTCACAAGGGAGACCCTGTGGCCCTGTCACTAGCAGAGCTGCTGATTTCCACACACCACTTCTCATGGTCGTCTGTCCCATATATTCAAATACCTTTAGATCCTGGAGAAAGGCATGCACAACCTGAGTCTGGAGGCCAGGAGCGTCTCACTATTATGGTGGGAACATGTGAATGGGTATGTCTTTCCTAGAGAGAATTTTTATTTTCTGCCCTGCATCAGGCCTTTCAACACACTCACAAATAATTAAAATATTTTTTTCAGCAGCCTCAAGCCAGAAGTTTAGCTCAGTTGGTGAGGTAATCACAAACAGGCCTGAATTCAAACTCAGGATCCCATGGGTGGAGACACCTGACTCCAGAGAGCTTTCTCCTCTGACCTCCACATGTGTGCTGTGGTGTGCACATGACTACACTCTAACACACAAATAAAATAAATAAAAGTAGACTTGAGAATACATGCTTTCTTGTTTTACTCTGTAAATAGCCTTTTGTTTTTGGAAAGAAAACACTGCCTAGATGCATCCATGGAATAAATGACTAGATAAATAAAAGTATACTTCATTTTTTACTAAAAATGGTAGCATCTAGATTTGAGAAATAAGTTATCCTCCAAAATTGAGGTTTTGGTTAAGCCAACATAATCAGAGCTTCAATTATTCATAGGCAATTAATTTACTGTCAGCTCAGATTTCTGTCTGGATAGTTCTAACCCTGTTCATGAGTGGCCTGGGTTACCCTTGCTGTCCCAGTGTATTGTTTGATCCTGCCTGGTTTAACCCTTGTCCTAGATTTTTCAAACTTTAATGGAGAGTGTTTTTTAACACCCTCATTCACACAAATGGCCCTTCCTTTGGTAGAGTAATCTTGTTTCTTCCAACTTTTCAAAGGACCACAAAAGAAGTCAGCCCGGGTATAGGAAAACTGACCACTTACAGAAACGTGCGGTTAAGGCCACAAAACAACTAGCTGTGCCCTCTCTCCTTGTCCAAGCACTTTATAGACACGGGATAATGAAACACCTTCCTTTCAAGGACAGCATGCAGCTGATAAATTAAGAGCTCTGAGACAGGAACAGCTAAGACAGTGACCCCATCTGTCTGTGGGTAATAGGAAAGAGGAGCCCCATGCTCGGCCCCTGCTGGTCACTTGGGGTCCCCATGGCTGTCTGTGCTGAGCTAAGTAAGACACAGGAGCAGGGAGTATCCTGGGAAACAACAAGTTAAGGATGTAAAATAAGTGAGAAGCTGTAATAGCCTGAACACTCTTACTACAAAGGTTCGTCATTTATTGTGTACATAAATCTCTTTAATTCACTTAGGTATCGTAATGCTTTTTGTTTAGTATAAAATAAATCTTTGACACCATGAGCCTTAAAAGGCACATTTAATTTTAAAGCATCAAGAAATCTGATGTAACGTGGTGTATACCATGTCTAAATTATAACAACCACAAGAAACTGGAAGATACAATTTCACAACAAAGCAACGTCTGTTGCAAACTTGTTTTTGATTTTGAGAAAGATGTTGCCTGAAGCCACCAATTCTTATTGAATTGGAGAAAGTGCTAGATTTTTTCATGTAAGTCATTTGGTTCACTAATTTTCTTTAGTTTTAATTCCATTTTTATGTACATGAAAGAAGTGACATATCTATTTTATTTCATGAGTGACATCTGCCAAATCTGTAAGAATGATGTCTGTGGTATTAGCAATAATTCCTCTACTTTTATTCAACATATGTGAGTGTCTGTCTGCATATGTGTATGTGTACCATGTGATTGAGGTGGCCAAGAAAGCTAGAAGAGGGCATCTGGTCACCTGGAGCTAGAGTTACAGATGGTTGTGAGCCACCACGTGTGTGCTAGGAATTGAATGTGGGTCCTTTGCAAGAACAGCCAGTGCTCTTTAACCACCAAGCCATATCTCCCACCCCAAATGTTGTCAGTTTTGCATTAGGGCCATTACATATTGTTAATGAAAAATTATTTGTTGACACATTTCAATAGCTTTGTATCATCATAATGACAGGGAATTTATCTTCACGGTGCTTAAAAAAAAAAACCATCATCATTGTATGTGACACTTTAATTTCAGTAAGATTCTACTTTTGAGGAAATTATTTAATTGTATGACAATACAGCAAATAGAAACTTCAGCGCCGCATGGCATCTTGGTAAAAAAAGCCATGTTCTTGACTCCTGGGTAAGATGACAGGCTAAAAGTCACTTGTGTGTGACCTTGTGAATGAGAGTTAATACAAGAAAGAATAGACTCAAAAGAGAGGAAAGGGCTTCCACCAAGGTAGAAATGGCACAACAAATGATGATAATGATATTTATTATTATTACTTTATTATTATTATTATTAAAAATTATGGGAGAAAAGATCAGTGACTCACCAAAAGATACCAAGCTGAACACAGTTCCATGTGAGTCCCCAGCAGTGGAAAGGTAAACAGAAGTTCATTCTGAAGATATTCCAGGCAGTCCTATCAGTCTTGCCTTAGGACAAGCCCACAGCTAACACAGGCCTCAAATCCAGTTGACAAAACAGGGCTTCTTTTCACTGCCAACCTACAGTGTTACCCTCTATGACTCAACATTCAGTGGCCAGGATGCTGAGAGGGAAAGTATTCTTTAGAACTGAGCTACCTAGGGGTCCTGAGAACAAGGCAAAACCACAGTTAAGGAGACTGGATTTAACCTGCCATGTCCCCAAGTTGAGACTTAGTGTTGGGAAGCCCTCGTGGAGAGCAGGAAGGCAGAATGCTGGCATGCAAAGCATAGGGATTGTAGGAGGATTTGCTCAAGCAGTGACATGCAAGGAACAGGCCTATGAAGGAAAGTGACTGGAGACTGGCAGTCCTGAGCATCAGGTTAGCAAGTGGGTCAACATCTGGGGAAGCCTAGTTGCCATCACAGCTATAGAGTCTCAAATTTTTAAAGCTCTGATGAAATACTTAGAATGCACAACTACATCCTTCCAGCAAGAGATCCATGATTAGGGAAATCTTGAAAACAGGTCCACTGCCTGGACAGAGAGCAGGATGGTAGCTGCTTCCTCCACTCAAGATGCACTTGGAAGAACCCCTTCAGCTAGAGCAATTACCCTACCCCCTACAATCTGAGAAATCTGTGGAGCTCCTGAGAACCTGTTCAGCCCATTGTTTGCAAAGCTAAGTATGGCCAGCGGAGGCCTTGGGTTCACAAAAAAGGAAGATGCCAAAGTGAAGTTGGTTTAGGATGACTGTAGATAATGATCCCACGGGAGCTCAACAGCACCATAGGCCATAGGAAGCACAGAATCCACAAGTTTAGATGGCCCTCCACCCCATATGCTGGGAACAGTCTCCAAATTTCAAGAACTCAGAAAGAATCAATTCCAATTTGTTTCCTTTATTCTTCTTTGGTTCTACATATGCATGATGCATCCTCTTTTCTCTTTTACATTTTATTTTACTTTACCATGTGTTATTCCACTTTATTTTATTGAAACAAAATATTATGATTTTAGATTTTGCCAGGCATCATACATTGATCTAATATTGCTCATACTTTTTTTTTCTTTATTGGGCATTTTTTTCTTTTTTTTTTCCTCCTCCTACCTGCATAGTTCCCTTGTTAAAAAAATTATATATACAATACATAATTTTATATATATATATACATATATATACATACATATATATATATAGAGAGAGAAGAGAGCGAGAGAGAGAGAGAGAGGGAGAGAGAGAGATTAGGATATAGGTAGGGTGGGTGGTGGAAAAAATACCTATGAGTGCTTACATTTAAAGAAAAACCAAAGATATCTCAAATAAATAAGCTAATGATGTATCTAATGTCTTAATAAAATAAGAACAAGCAATAGTCAAGAGCAGTAGGTCATAAGAAATGATGCCGGGCAGTGGTGGCACACGTCTTTAATCCCAGCACTCAGGAGGCAGAGCTATGGATCTCTGTGAGTTTGAGGCTAGCCTGGTCTACAAAGCGAGTTCCAGTAAAGGTGCAAAACTACACATAGAAACCCTGTCTCAAAAAATAAAATAAAATAAAATAAAATAAAAAGTAAATGATAAAGTATCAAAGAAGAAATTGATGAAATAGAGACTAAAAGAATAATACAAAAAAAGTGTTGGTTTGTTCAAAGGGTAAACAAGATAACAAACTCCTATTATGGAGATTTGAATGAGAATGCCCCCCATAGGGACATATATGTGAATACTTGATTCCCCTGTTAGTGGAACTATTAGGGAAAGATTAAAAGGTGTGGCCATGTTGGAGGGGGCTGTCACTGGAGGTGGGCTTTGAGGTTTCAAAAGACTGGCACCATTTCTAATCTCCCTCTCTCTCCATCATTCTGTCCCTCCCTCTTATGCTTCTGAATCAAGATGTGAACTTTAAGCTGTTCCTTCACTCTACCATCATGGAGTCTAGCTAACTCTCTGAAACCATAAGCCAAATTAAATACTTTCTTATATAAGTTACCATGGTCATGGTGTTTCACAGCAATAGAAAGGAAACTAATATACCTACCCAAACTAACCAAAAGAAACAGGATACCCATAGAAATAAATTGGACTTGAAAAGTGGTGTTGAAAGTGATTCCAATAAGATCCAGAGAATCATTGGGAACATTATGAAATTTATGTTTTAAGAAGACTGAAAAATATAGGAAAACAGGTAAATTTTTGATATGTATGACCTATTAACATTAAGTATGGAAGGTGTAAAGAACCTAAAAATACACACAGTGTTCAATGAGAGCAAATCAGTAATGAGAACATTCCCTACAAAGAAAGCCCAAGAGTGAAGAGTCTCAATAATGAATTCTGATAGATCTAAGACAGAGCAACAGGAATATTTCTCAACCTGTTCCACAATAAAATGGGAAGAAATACTACCGAACTCATTCATGAAGCCAGTATTATCTAATTAATGCCCACATAAAGACACAATAAAAACAAACCACAGTTCAACTTCCTTGATAGTAAAAAAATGGAATGTTCTCAACAAAATACACACAAATACAAATTCAGTTCAAAAACATATTGAAGGTCATACACCATAACCAAGTTGGTTTCCTACCAGGAATGTAAGTTTAGTTCAACATATACAAATCAATAAATGTAATATAGTTCATAAATAGACTTAAAGACAGAAATGATATAATCATTATATTAGACACCGAAAAGGCCCTTGAGGATATGCACTATCCCTTCATGATGAAAGGTCTGAAGAAATTAGAAACTGAATAAATACATCTCAACCTAATAAAGACTATACAAGACAAACCTATAGCTACCACTAGACAACCTGCAGAGAAAAGGAAGCATTTCTTCTAAAACCACAAACGAGACAGGACTGCCCATTCTCACTACTCTGCTAATCACGGCACTCAAAGTCTTAGCCAGACCAATAAGACGAAAGAAAGAAAGAAGGTGAACTAAAGATGAAAGGAAGAAGACAGAACGTCCCTACTGGCAAACGATTTTATACATAAGACTCTGCTAGAAAACTCTTCAACTTGATAAAACACTTTTAGCACATAGCAGGATATAAAAACAGCATGTGAAACTCAGTAACCTTTTTATGTATAAATAACAGATTTTCCAAGAACTAAATTGCAGGAGGGACGGATCTCATTCACAATAGCATCAAAGCATAAAATGCCTGTGGATAAACCTTACCAAGCAACTGAAGGACCTGCACAATGGACTTTAAGACACCTTAGAAAGAGATGAAAGAAGACACGAGAAGGTGCGAACAGGATGCAGTCCCCATCAAAATGTCAATTATATCACAAAACTAGAAAATTATAGTCTTTTTGTTTATTTGGTTTGGGTTTCAGGTTTGTTGTTTGTTTTTTTTATTAAAAAAAACATTTATTTATCGCATATTGTGTGTGCATGGCATGCATGTGATTAAAGAAAAACTTGTGGAAGTCAGTTCTCTCTCTCCATCATCTGGGGCCCAGAAATCAAACCTAGAATGTCAGCTTTGGCTGCACGAGGGTTCACCCTCTGAACTGTTTTGGTGGCCCCAAAACTAAATCTTAAAATTCCTGTGGAAAGCACATGCCTTAGTCTATTGTTTCTATTGCTGGGATGAAACACCATGACCAAAGCAACTTAGAGAGGAAAGGGTTTATTTGGCTCTCACTTCCAAAGCGTTGTTTATCTTCAAAGAAGTCAGAACAGGAACTCAAACAGGGTAGGAACCTGGAGACAGAAGCTGATGCAGAGGTCATGGAGGAGTGCTGCTTTCTGACTTGCTCCACAATGGCTTGCTCAGTCTGCTTTCTTATAGACTCCAGGACCAGCCCATGGATAGCACCACCCACACTGGGCTGGCCCTCCCTCATTAATCCTAATTTTTAAAAAAACGCTCTACAGGCTTGCCTATAGCCCAGTCTTATGGAGGCATTTTTTCGATTGAGCTTCCCTCCTCTCAGATGACTTCAGTCGTGTCAAGTTGGCATAAAACTATCCACAAAAGCACAAAAGGCCCCAAACAACCAAAGCAATTCTAAGCAGAAAGAAGGGTTGAATGTATCACAACATCTGACCTCAAATTATAAAAAGAGCTACAAAATCTCTGTGATCTGGTATGAAAACAGACATGTAGACCAATACAATAGACTGCAGATACCAGAAATAAACCCACAAAAGTGGTGACCCATGATTTTCTTTTCTTTAAATAATATTTTATTAATTGAGAACTTCATACAGTGTAGTTTGATTGCCACCTAATTTTTGATGATAGTGTCAAAAATGTACACTGGCAAAAGAGGCATGTTTTCTAAAAACACTGCTGGGCAAACAGGGTTCTGCATGTAGGAGAATAAAACTAGATCTATAGCTCTCATTCTGCACAGAAGTGAATTCAAAATGGGTCAAGGGACTTAATGTAAACCCTGAAATCTGAAACTGCTAGAAGACAAAAGAGAAAATACTTAAAGATATAGTCATAGATAAGGATGTTCTGAAAAGGATTCTAACAGTCCAGGAAATAATCCCAGGAATTGATAAATGAGATTACATTAAATTAATAAACAGCAAAGTAAACAGTCACCAGAGTGAAGAGATAGCCTACAGAACAGGAAAATAATCTGTCTTAGTTAGGTTTTTGTTGCTGTGATGTTGGCATGATGATCATGGCAACTCTTATAGAGGAAAACATTTAATTGGGGTGGCTTACAGTTTCAGAGGTTCAGTCCATTATCATCATGGTGGGACAGGACATTATGCCTGGTGCTGTAGAAGGAGTTGAGAGTTCTACATCTTGATCCCGAGGCAGCTGAAGTAAAAATGACACTAGGCCTGGCTTGAGCATCTGAGACCTCAAAGTAACACACTTGCTCCCCACAGTGACACACTTCCTCCCACAAGGCCATGCTTACTCCAACAAGGCACACCTCCTAATAGTGCCACTCCCTATGGGCCAAACATTCAAACACATAGCCTATGGAGCCATTCCCATTCAAACCACCACAGAATCTTTATCCATACACATCAGATAGAGGATTAATACCTAGAATGTCTAAAGAAGTGGAAAAAATTATCATGTCAATAAATTAATGAAGGAGCTAAGTTATTTTGAAGGAAGACATACAAATAGCCAATAAATACTTGAAAAAGTACTCAACACTCTTAGTCATCAAGGGAATGTAAATTAAAACTACTTTAAGATTCATTTTACCCTAATCAGAACAGCTATCATCAAAAAAGTCAAATGGCGTCAATACTGGTGAAGATGTGGGGAAAGGGAGACCTTGATTCTCCGCTGATGGGAATGTGAACTGATGCTGGCATTAAGTCAGCGTGGAGGCCCCGCACTAGAGTGACCATGTGACCCAGCTGTACAACTCCTAGATTTACACCTGAAGAACATTAAGTCAACATACCATAGAGATATATGTGTGTCTATGCTTACTGTTGCACTATTCATAGTGACCAAGAAATGATCATCTAAGCTAGTTAACAACAGATGAACAGATGAATAGATAGGTAAGGTGTTATATAAACACAATACAATTTATGTAGATGTAAAGCAAAATGAAATTATGATAGCTGGTGGAAAACGGATTCAACTGAAAATCATTATGTAAAACTAAATAAGCTAGACTCTGAAGGCAAATGGAGAGAGAGAGAGAGAGAGGAGAGAGGAGAGAGAGAGAGAGAGACTGTGTGTGTGTGTGTGTGTGTGTGTGTGTGTGTGTGTGTGTGTGTGTGTGTGTGTGTATTATGACAGGAGAGAGGTGACCATGAGATGGGAAGAGAACTTGAGGAGGGGAGGCACGATGAGGGGGTGATAGGACACATGTTGTATGTAAGCAAAGAGGCAGCTTTTAAGGAGGCTAGGCAGGGAACAACAAGAGGAAACAGAGCAGATGAGGGAAGGCAATGGGAGAGGGAGAAAAAAAACAATGTATGATAACATGTATGTCTGCCAAAATAAAGCCCTCTACCTTGTATGTAATTGGAAATCTAACAAGTCATGGCTTTGGGAACATCTGGGAACTTGCAATACTTTTGATAAGAATGACAAAGAGAATTCTTAGGGTAGTTGTGCTCAAAAATCATGAGACCACCCAAAACAAAAATGACACACAAGACTTAGCCCTGAACTTTCTGCACTCCCATCAGTGTGTTCTGGAACATTCCAAGTTCCTAGTTATAGTTGGATACATTTTATATTCTGTGCTGAAATCATATCAAGAACGCTATGATTTGGTGAATTCTGTAAATTTGATGAATCATTCAAAATTATCATAAATAGAAGCAACTTTTTGAAAGTTTTTGCTTAGAGATATGTTTAATAAACTCAGTGCTCTGTGAGAAGGCAAGAAGCCAGTGGCTAGGAAAATATTTGGGATTAAATATTTACACACTTCTATGTAAAAAAAATAGACTTGGGGATACGCCTCATTTAATAGGATTTGCTCTGATGTTTTTTAACCTAGTGCTTAGCATTTATAGTCTTCCCTCAGATATTAAAAATATTATGGTTTAGGGCCAGTGAGTTGGCTCAGTGGGTTAAGGCATTTGCCACCAAGCTTAACGACCGAGTTTAATCTCTGGGTTCCACATGGTTGAATGAGAGAGCTGACTTGTTCTCTGACCTTGACATGCTCAAAATGGTACATACCTTTACACATACACTCACACACATACACTTACACATACACTCACACACATTCACACACATACACTTACACACATACACTTACACATACACTCACACCCATTCACACACATACACTCACACACATACACTTACACATCACTTACACGTATACTCACACACACAGAGAAACTAAATGTTTTTAAGAATAAAAATATTACAATTCACAGACATAAGTTACTTAAACATGCAAATATTTTGCATTAATTTATTATTAGATTCAATTTTGAAGCAAAATATAGACACCCTTTTTAACAAGCAACATAACTTTTAGAAATAAGAATTCAGCAAATGCTAGGTTCACATTATTAGAGACATAGCTTAGAAAAGAAAAATACATGATATAAGGCAAAAACATACTAATCTTTTTTAACACTCTGATAATAAGTATTAAGTGTTTTACTACATATTAAAACAATATTATTAATATATATTTGTAATTTTATAGAAATGAATTTATTGAAGAAAATGTTTTTGCTATGCAGGGGATAATGACACAGGGCAGTAATCTCAGCACTTGAGAGACTGACGCAGGAAGATCATAAGTTTGAAACAAATTCAAGCTACACAGCAGATCTTAACACACACACACACACACACACACACACACACACACAAAGCCAGGCATGGTGGTTCATGTTTAATCCCAGAACTCAAGAGGCAGGAGCCAGCAGAGCTTCTTGAGTTAGAGTTCAGCCTGGTCTACATAGTGAGTTCCAGAGCAGCCAAGTCTACATAGGGAAGCCTTATCTCAAGAAACCCCAAACAAACAAAACAACAGCAAAAACATGCTATGGATTTGCCAATATAATAACCCAAACTTGACAATGAGTTCATACAAATTTTTTAAATGTGATAAGGTCTGCCAAGTGGCTCAGCGAGGAAAAGTGCCTGCTGCACACCTTTCAACCTGAGTCCAACCCTGGAACACACTGTGGGAAGGAGGGAACTGAGCCCCCTGACAGTTGTCCTCTGACCTCCACGTGCCTTCTGTGTCAAGACATGACTTCACTTACACACACACACAACACACACACACACACACACACACATATATCATCATAAATAGCAATAATATAATAATAAATACTCTCAAAAGCACCTTATGAAACATGAGACAGGTAGAGGTCTGTGTGCTATAATTGAAGTCAAACATCTGTAATCACAGATGAGGCAAGCCTCTGCACTGAAAATCTACAACCTAAAAATCCACATACCATGTCACATGCCAAGAGACATTGACCTGGTTTCTTGGGATGTTTCGTTGAATTAGTACATAAAGAAGGGTAGGAAAACAACACAGAAGTCCTTAAAGATCAGGAAACCTTGGGTGGTACAAAATACTGAATGATACACAGATGGCACGGTCCTGTACTGACAGAAGGCTTAGAGGACGGTCATTGGAAGAAGCCTCTCTCACATCAAAGAAAAGAAGGAAACTGCACTTTCTACACAACTGCACTGCAGGACTTTGGGAGAGCAGCTGCCCTGGCTTGATTTCTGCAATAAACACCCATCCCAAAAGCAAGTTGGGGGAGGGGGGATTTTATTTCATGTTACAGTCCATCATTTATGGAAGGCAGAGCAGGAGCTCAAGGCAGGAACAAAAGGAATGAACTGAAGCAGAGACCATGAAGAACACTGTTAACTGGCTTTCTCCAAGGCCATGCTTAGCTACCTTTCTAATACTGCCCAGTTTGAGCTGCCTAAAGATGGTACCACCCACAGTGGGCTGGACCCTCCTACGTCTATTAGCAATGAGAAAATGCCCCCAGACATGCCTATAGGCATGATGAAGGCAGTTTTTTCAGCTGAGCTTCCCCTTTCCATAGGTGTCACATTGACAGTCAATATTAGCCATTATAGTAGACACCATGCAGTTGCAAAGTTCAGAACAAAACAACTGTAGGAACTAAAAGACACAATGCAATTAGCTAAATATAGCTTGAGGTCATTTATTCATTTGTGTGTTCAACAAGTATTTTCTGAAACTTTACAACATACCAGAAAATTCTTTATGCAGTAGTCAGAGAACAATATGCAAGACAATATTCCTATCTTGAAAGGGCTAAGAAAGAAAACAGAAATATATATGTATAACTATTGGGTTCTAGGACTGTAACATTGCATGGGCTGGGAGACAGGTGGTCCTTGGATTAAGGCACAGATGGATGCAATGATCTTGTGGTTCTGTTGAGTCTGCATCCCCAACATACAAACACAAATCTAGGCATTGACATAAATTTATTTATTTATTTATTTATTTATTTATTTATTTATTTATTTATTTATTTGGTTTTTTTCGAGACAGGGTTTCTCTGTGTAGCTTTGCGCCTTTTCCTGGAACTCACTTGGGAGCCAGGCTGGCCTCAAACTCACAGAAATCCGCCAGGCTCTGCCTCCCGAGTGCTGGGATTAAAGGCGTGCACCACCACCGCCCGGCAACATAAATTTATTTTTAATAAATGTGGTTAAAGTTCATATCCATTGACTTTAAATAATGGAGATTATTTAAACTAATTTGGGCAGCCTGATTTCATCAGTTGCTAACAGCTGTGAAGACAGAGCTGTAGCCCCCTGAAGAAGAAAACCCACACTCCCCCACCTATGACCAGCATCTTAAGATCTTGTTAATGACCTGGTCCACAGACTTATAACTCAGCTATTCAGTCCTGACAGCTGCATGAACTAAGGTCCTATGACAAATCTCTTCATAAGTATTTCCTGTGAAGTCGCAATGTCACCAAAGTTTTAGGATCAGAATCTGGGTCCTGACAGTCCTAGCAGACTAGAATCAGCCACTCTCCTCAGTAGCCTGGTTACACAAACAGGCTACAATGCAAAGCAGGAGGAAATTTATTCAATGGGGTCCTGTGAGGAAGATCGTCAAATAGGTTCAATGACCCAAGTCAAGCCTTGGTGTCCTAACATGAGGTTTAGGATTAAATAGAAGGCAAGAACTAAGTAGTCCTGGCCAAGTTGTGCTCCTGCCCATCATCACTGTCTTTATTCCAGTCTGTCCTGCAAGGGGGTGAGAAAAGTTGTCACAAGTTGTGGAATCTCTTTCTGGGACACAGACTTCTTCTCTGGCCAACACCTGGCTCACAGCCATTTCATTCTCCCCAAGATTCTTGAGAAATTCTAATTCCTTGGGTCCATTGTTTCAGTAGTCAATAGGCAAAGGTGGGTGGGCACAAGTGACTCTTTGTAACATTTTCAGGATGGTTGCGTTACAGAGGTAGACCCTGTGAGATTCAGAATCTCTGTTGAAAGTAGCACTAAATTGTAGTGCTGTTTTTACTCTTTGATATTTTTGCTCTTTGGGGGCTCACCACCCAGCTCCTAAAAATCATGCAGAGATTTATCCTTTCTTATGATGCTTAGCCTTAGCTTGGCTTGTTTCTTGCCAGCTTTTCTTAAATTATCCCTATCTACCTTTTTGCCTCAGGATTTTTACCTTCTCTATTCTATATTCCTTTCTTTCCTTCTTACTCCATAGCTGGTTGTGTAGCTGGGTGGCTGGTGCCTGGAGTTCTCCTCCTCTTCTCTTTTTCTCCTTATATCTATTCTCTCTGCCTGCCAGCCCTGCCTATCCTTTCTCCTGCCTGGCTATTGGCCCTTCAGCTCTTTATTAGACCAATCAGATGTTTCAGACAGGCAAAGTTATACAGCTTCACAGAGTAAAACAAATGCAGCATAAAAGAATGCAACACATCTTTGCATCATTAAACAAATGCTCTATAGCATAAATAAATGTAACACATTTTAAATAATATTCCACAGCACTAAATATTGAGTATAAGTCAGTATGAATATGACAGAAAATAAAAGTTGCTCTCTTTATCAATTGCCCCTCATGTTAATTCTGCCCCTACTGATGTGGTCAGAAGACCAGCCAGGGTGATCAGTTCAATCTGTTTATTTCCCTCAGCTTAGTCCTTGTATGTCTCTCAGATTGGTCACTTTCCTTGTCATCACTATCACAAAATATGTGATTAAAAACTACTTCAAAGAAGAAAGATTTGTCTTTGTTTATAGTGTCAGAGATTTCACCTTGAAATCTTTGACCCCCTGTGCTTGGTCAGTACATCATGGTAGTGGGAATCTGTGGCAGAGGAGATTCCTCAGGAAGCCCAGAGTGTGAAATACAGGAAGCTTCTGGGTAAGATGCAGTGGATATGCCCTCTAAAGAATCTTTCCTTCCGCCAGGCCCCACTTCCTACTTCTCACTACCCTCCCCCTAATGCCCTGGATGCATTGAGCCATTCATTGGGTTAGTGCCCTGGTGCTATAATCAATCTCTGAAAATGCCCATACAGTTAAGGGAGGTATCCTTTACTCATTTCTTAGGTACCTCTGGGTAAATAGTGTGAACAAAAGGGTAGAAATTAGGAGGCTTCAGGTGTGTCTCAGAGTACTTGCATAGCAAGAACTAGGTCTGGGTTCCATCCTCAGAACTCCCTCATAGTCATTATAGAATAATCCTCATGATCCTTTGTATATGTATGTGATATGTATGTAGATATAAATTATACTGTGTACAATATACTACTTACAGATATAATCTAGCTATATAAAATATGGCTTGTGACCATACATGCGAAGACAGCAGGCTGAATACAAATTTGATTGTATCTAGTGCAGGACCTCACACATGCTAGACCAGCTCTACAGCTGAGCTACACCCTCAGGCCCTGCAAATGTATTATTAATTAAATTGCAGATGCACAAAAGTCTTTTTAATTTTATGCTAAATACCAAAATGAATAAGTTATCTTTGGCTGGCTTGTAGGTCCATGTCATTCACTCAGTAAATATTTATTGACTCTTTATAGGCCAGACATTAAATGCTGGGAGAAAGAGGACAAAATGTCTTAATTCTTACTTACCAAGATTTCTATAATAAATTCACTGCTCTGTTTGTTTGTTTGTTCCCATTTAGTTTTTGGTTTTGATTTTTTTTGTTTTTGTTTTTGTTTGTTTGTTTTGACACAGTATCCTATAGCTCAGGCTGCCCTCCAAATGCCTATAGAGCTGAGGACAATTGAACTCCTGATGCTTCTGCCTCCACCTTCCAAATTCTGGGATTACAGGTGTGTGCCACCAAGCTCAGCTTCAAATTGCTTTTTAAATACGTAAAATTTTACTTAAGGACAATATTATCCCAGTTATTTCAGAAGAATATTACATTTTTCTCTCTAGTATTGAGGTACAGAAAGATGTCAAAAAATAAAAAATGAAAATGGCCTCAAGGCACAGGGATCCATCCCAAACTGTGGTGAGGTCATCCTGAGCCTGCGTCCATTATTACACTGGGTGTCATTTTTCTCTAGGTTATGGGCTGACCTTGTGAGATTCTCCCAGGCTGAGTTTTGCGATAATTTGAACACAACCTCATGATGGTGTCTCCTTGTACAGTGGCCTCCAGAGGACCATGGGCAGATAGCCTATGGCCACAGGCTACCCCAAGCTGTTCTCTGTCCTGATTTGCCTTTCTAGAAGCTTCCTTTTTGTACTAGAGTTGGGAGCGGAGCAGTACATTTGCCTCCATTTCCCATCGATACCTTACGTTTTCCAGCTGAAAAAGAAAATAACAAGATGTATGGTTCCTCCTTGTTTTCTCCTCCAAGGTCCCTTCCATGTCCTCAATTTCTATTTCTATAAAAATCATAAGCTTAGCCAGCCTGCTCTCTTTTCCCTAAGTAAAAACACATTAGCAGTTATTAAGTGGCTTCAGATATCTAAACACACCATTCTGATATGAAAGAGTTTTATAAATCACATGAGAGGAACTCCTCAAAGGTATTTTCCTTTGGGGCCAATGCTTCCATATCTCACATAAAGAAGGACAATGCCTGTCCAATTTCACATGGCTATTACAAGGAGCATCTAAAATGTTATTTTAAGCTACTGGAAAATTATCCTCCGAAAGATGTCAGCTTAGTGCTTATCGATAGTAATTTGAAATACGTAAGATGTCAGGGTGAACTATGGACTCCTGTCCTTCCCGATGAAATATACTGCAGAAGTTCGCAGCATTTATTCAAATGCCTCTCCTGAGAGGTTAACAGGGCTGCCGCTGCTAGAACATTCAGTGCGCTGGATGCTGAAGGCCCAGGATCCCATGGCTAGGCCGGAAGATTAAGGACCCTCAGCTCCTGGTGTCGCTGCCAGCACCCAGCTTTCTCATCAATTTCTCCAGCAGCCTCCGGACACATGGTTTCCCTGTTGCAGTTTTGTAAGCAGGATGGAAGTGAGCTATTTTGCCATCAACACTCATACCTGACTGCAAAAAGATAAATACTTTAACTCCCCAGCATCAGAGAGGAGAAAATCTGGGTAAACGCTAAGAAATACGGAAATTAGGTCAGCAGGCACCCTCAGACATACATTCACAGGAAAACTAACAGTGGCTTCCACTTGGAACTGTGTGTTGGTGACACAGCACAGATATCGAAAGCCTGAGAGCGGCGGGCAGCAGCATGAGGGTGGTTCATCGATACGCATTATTTATTGTGAAAGGTTATTTGTCGATTCTGTTTATGCTTTATTTCTGTTGCTTTCTCTGTGTGTTTAAGGTTCTTGTCAGAATTAATCACTCTGTCCCCTTGGTTCACAGCAGGTTGGTGGTGCCTCACTCTGTCTTCGGTTGTCACTAGTGCATAGCTGTTCTGAACCTAGTCTCCCTCCTAACGGCCACCCAAACCCTCGAGAGGGTGCCCCACAGAAGCAGCACCTCGCAGGCAGACCCAGACCGGTGTGCTATGTCATCTTCTGCAGCACGGTGTCATTGCAGTAACCTTGAATCCAGTCTGATGTATCTAAAATCAGTACTTGCAAATGACAGGTCTTTAAATATTTGCAAAAATATAAAATATCACTGAGGGAGGCCTGACTCACATAGGGCCAGTAAGGTATTGTGTGAAACACCCCGCTTTAATGTCCAATAGCCATCTAGCTATGGTGGTACAAGCCTGGAACCTCAGCTACTAAGGAGGCTGAGGAGGATACTGAGTTTGAGGTCAGCCTGGGATGGATATATATATATATATATATATCCTGTCTCAAAAGAAAGAAAGAAAAGGGAGGAAAAGAAAAGGAAAAAGGGGGACTTGGGATTGGGGTAGGTCATTTAGTGAAATTCTTGCTTTGCAAGCACAAAGACCTGGGTTTGTTCTATAGATACTGCCTTAAAACAGTCAAGGAGTGGTGGCCTATACTTGTAAACCCACTGCTGGGAGAAAGGTAGATCACTGGGCTCCAGCCAAACTAGTTTACTTGATAATGTCCAGACAAGTGAGAGCCCTTGTCTCAAAGAAAAAAAAAAGTAGACAGCTGCTGAGAATGACACCCGGGGTTCTTTGTCTTATGATCTCCACATATATATATATATATATATATATTATATATATTATATATATATATATACACGTGTGCTTGTACACTTGTACCTTATGTTCACACAACCACACACACACACACACACACACACACACACACACACACACACACACACATGGAAAACCCCAATAGCTATGAGTTTCTCTGTCCCCCACAAGAGCTTCTCAAGGACACAGCTTCCACCTGGATCTCCTTTTTCTTGCCCCTGAGTCACAGCACACTGTGCTCATCCACTCCACTACTGAACCTTTCCACGGCTCCCTTCATGTTCAAGCTCCCAGTGCCTCCACGGTGGACCACAGCCAGCCCCTTCGGCTCCTTTCCACCCAGTCCGGCTGCATCACTTAGTGCTCACATTTCTGCAACTGATGTAAACCACAGAAGCAACCTGGGGTTTGGAAGTGTTAGCTCTGGCTCATAGCTTCGGTCCATCATAGCAGGGGTGGCTTGTGGAGCATCTTAGTCCATGGCAGTCAGGAATAGGTAGCACAGGCTGTTCACACCACAGTGGACCAGGAGGCAGAAAGCAAGCCAGGAACCAGGGACCTGATACAACCTCCAAAGGCGTACCCTAATGACTTACTTCTTAAAGGTTCCATGCCTTCCAAAATAGTACCACCAACTGGGAAACAGCAGCAAAACATGGTGTTTGGGGACATTTCAGATTCAAACTATAACACTGATCATCTCCTTCAGCCAGGTACCGAGAGCACAGCCAGGGGCACCTTCGCTAAGTGCAGACTGTTTTCCTATGACTTTCAGAACAGTCTTCAATGGCAATCTGATGCTGTCAGGATCACAACACATAGACCTATTTCACATAGCCTGCAAATGCCGGCAAGCACCAGACTTTCCTCTCCTTCTCTATCCTTGAACCCCACATTGCCCTCTGGGCTCCAGTCTTATGCATTGTCTGTCTAGTCACTTCCCACTGGGCTCTTTCTCAGTCTGGAGCCTTCATATAATTGCTACCTTCCTGTGTCAACTATTCCTCAATCTTAAGAGCCTATGTAGGCAGAATCTGTGAATTCAAGACCAGCTTGGTCTTACAAAGTAAGCCCTAAGCCAACCAGGGATACACATGAGACACTATTTCAAAAAATAAATACAAATAAAAGAACCTAGCCCAATAATCACTTTCCAGGTATGTCTTTCTGACCCCTTGTTTAAGACTCACCTGGTACCATGTATTTGTCCTGTCAGCATTTAAACTCGAAATTCCACATTGATTAGGTGACATCATCCCTTTGGGTTTTGTGTGATTTGGAGACAAATGCTTGTGCCTAGCTAATTCCATCTACAACATGAGAATAGTGTTCTTATAGAGTTTGTCGTGGTTAATTGTGTGCATCTAGTGTGTAAGAAATAAGTCAGCAGAAGAAAATGAAAGGATAGATTCATTGCAACCTCAAAACAGTAAGAGCTGACTTTATTGGCCAGAGAGGTTAGTGCTCCCAAACTTGGCAGCTCTGTATTAGAGAGTACAGATAGAGAACCCTTGTGGGGTTGAGAATCAGATTTTATAAGTGGGAGTAGGGAGAGGGGAGAGCCTGGCTTCACCAGAACCAGAAACACGGCTTTTAAAAAAAAAATTAAAATAAATAAACTGTGTGGTGAAAGAAGGGCCAGGCTGCCTGAGTTTTCAAGCCCCTGCCTCCAGGACATGTGGTGCTGCTTATTTGGCAGGTTTCTTGATGCCCTGGGCCGGTTTTATGACCTCAGTTTGAGGTGAGGGATTTATTTAACATTTGACTGTGGAGTGTTCAGATATTTGATCAAATGCTAGTCCTGGTACATCAGTGAAGGTGTTAAGATGTGACTGACATTTTAATTGATAGTTGGACAAGCAGGTTGCCCTCCTTTCTTGAGTGACCTCATTCAACCATTAGGGGTCTTGCCAGCATTTTAGCCTGGCTCGTAGTTCAGCTTCAATGACTGAAAAAAAAAGTGGTACCTGTGACTAACACATGGCAACCAAATCTATTTGTGTTCAGCTGCTGTAGCCCTGTTGCTGGCACTGCATTGAGAGCCAAAGTCCCATGCCTGCCTGCCCGTGCTAGAGACTCTAGCTGCTTGTGGCCCTGCTCTTTCCATCAGTTCCCTTCTTCTCATAAATATTATTCTTTAAAGTGATGCATTCTAATTTGCATTTGCGGAGTATGCTGTTTCGATACATACAATGAGTCTTTATCGGAGAGAGTGACTGACTGGTCCGCTTGGCATCTCCCAGTTTGTTGTATATGGAGCACTGAAAATCCTCACTACTCACTATTTTTAAGTATGCAGTCAATTGTTAACAACTTACTTGCTTTGCTAGGCTAAGGAACACTAGAATGTGTGCTTCCACCCATTAACCATGCCCCAGTTATGTTCCCACCCACATCGTCCCCAGGCCTTACTAACCACTGTTCTCTCTCAATTTTAGATCCGCACTCTTTTTACGCCCACCTAAGAATGAGAATACACGGTCCTCTTCTTTCTGTGCTAGATTATTTTACAATATCCTCCTGTTTCATTCATGTGACTCTAAGTGACAGGATCCCATTTGTCTGATGACTAAACATTACTCCATCATGCGTGCGTGCTATGTTTCCTTCATCCATTCAACCACTAATAGGCACTCAGGTGCATTCCACATCTTGGTGATTGCAGATGTATTCTGATTTTTGCTAGAAGTTTGCCCCAGGTTTTGGTGACTGTTCTCTGGTTAGCTCTCTGCCTGGAGTTTTTGAAAACATACAAAAGTGGGGAGATAGGAAGCAGCATGAAAGGCTTGTCTCCAAGAATAGAAGTAGCCCTGAAAAGGTCTAAGAGATGGCTGGCTTGCTCACTAAGTTGGGGAGGAGGAAGTGTCCCCACATGCCCTGTGCTTTTTATTCTCAGAATAGACTCCTTCTAAGTCTTGTGTCAGCCAGTAGGAGCCTGAGGGCACACCTATCATTGGTCCTGCACTGTGCAAAGTAGCAGTATGGTATCCGCTCAAGCCCTTGAATATACTCTTTGAAGGAAAACAACCTCAGAGATTTACCCGAGGCCTGACAGCGGACAGCCGGCATCATCAGCCTAAGAACAGCTGAAGGAAGGTCTAACAATTAAGGAAAAGACACCAGGGCCTATATCCATCATGAAAAAGAGAACTGATGCAAGTTTTCTTCAGGCAACGCCAAGTTCAAAAGGAAACTGAGTTTTCAGTTCACTGGACAGGCCCCCTGCTCTGGGGTGCAGCACAATGACCTTGAAGAGTAAATGGCTCTGACACTCTGTAGTTCTGAGATCTTTCTTAGGTGGCCTACAGAAGCAACACTGCTGGATGTCCTTAAGCCACCTCTACCCAGAAGCCATGACACAACCGGCTAGAAGAAAGAAGTCTACCTGTGAGCATCTTCCTGTCTGTGACACCCACTAACACCTGCCCCTGCAAAAAAAAAAATACAGAAAGTCTTCCACCAGAAACCATGGATAGTCCCTTAGCTAAGAGACCAAGAATTAGAAAAGAGATACCATCTACCATCCATCGTGGCCTCAACTTTATGTGTGGCAGATGGATGTTGGATCTTTGCCATTTTTTAACTATGCATTGCATGTCATTTAACTTCTCCAGGTCTCAATAGTGCTTCATCTGTAAAGTGTGTGCACTGTAGAATTGACTTCACAGGCTTCTTCTTTTTCTCATTTTACTTGAAAAGCATCACGCCAAGTGCTGAGTGTGCAACGTGGTAGTCTGGAATAGAAATGTTAGCTATTATTATTCAACAATAATCAGCTTTGTAGTACTGAATTATGCCCTGGATCTAGTTGTCATTTTGGTACCAGTAAAATGAACCAGGGGCTGGGGAGATGGTTCAGCAGTTGAGTGCATACTGCTCTTCCTAACGACTGGAGTTTGGTTCTCAGCACCCAAGCAAGGCAGCTCACAATCACTGTAACTCTGCTTCAAGGAAATCCAAGACTTCTTGGGGCCTCTGCAAGTACCTGCACTCATGTGTGCACATACACCACACACACACACACACACACACACACACACACACACAAATAATAATCTCTAAAAATCTTTCTTACAAAACAATATAAACTTTCTCTCCAGACCCTTTCTTGTGACAGTAGCCTATTTTGGCTATGTTGTGGGGTCCCTAAAAGAAAAAAAAAATAATGGCATTACTTCGAGTAATAATCAGGCCTCTAGGAAAGATCTGTGATCGTAGGTCTAGTTCCCATAATCCATAGGGCATAGCAGAGTCTAGAGATGCAAGAAGGCAGCATGGGCAGAAGCTAGTTATGTTGGGAAGCAGCCTCAGGGCTGTGGGAGGGCAGTATCATCAACTCCACCCTGTAGAAGTGAAAACAAATGTTTATCCTCTAGGGCAATGTTTCTCAACCTGTGGATTGTGACCCCTTTAGCAATACATTATGATTTGTGACAGTAACAAAATTATAGTTATGAAGTAGCAATGAAATTAATTTATGGTTGGAGGTCCCTACAACATGAGAAACTGTATTATAGGATCGTAGCATTAGGAAGGTTGAAACCGCTGCTCTAGGATCAAAAAAGGAACAGGCAAGAGGGGAAAGAAAAAGCAGGAAGACTTCAGCTGGGTATAGGAAACCAGTGCAAAATGAAGCCATTGTGGCCTGTGCTGCCCTGAGGCTGGACTCCCTCTCCTTGTTTCTCTCCATATCCCAGAGCTGCGGATCTGCTGCCACAAGGGACTCAGAGTAAATATTTCCAGAATGTGAACTAAGATTAAAGAGCTTTTGCCTTGGTTCCTTGTTGATAGGGCGAAAGGCAGTTCTCCCAGGAGAATGGCTGATGGACGAGTGACCAGGTTACTAGGGAAGTTAGTGACCACTAGGGAAATATGTAGTTGTAGTTGCCTATACTGTATGCCAAGTGTTCAACTGCACTCTGTTCCTGCAATCAACTGATGTGTTGCCATACTGCATCACCACAAGGACCCAGAAAGCCCTCTTTATAGATAAAAACAGACTAAGTGGGTTACAACTTTCAGCCAAGGAGCTAAATGAAAATAAAGCCAGGTCTGTGTGACACCAAGGGCAAAGGATGAGATAACTCCTCCTGGCCCTCAGTTTGGTAACATAAAACTGTATGACCTTGAAATACTACCAGACCTTAATTCACATAGGAAACCAGGAGAGCTCATTTACCCACGCCATGCCATGCACTGAGCTTCATGGGTGTTACCCAGTCATCCATGACAGCAGGTGTTGATTTTCATCTCTATTTCAATGATAGAGAAACTGAGGCACATAAAGTGTTACCCAGATTACCTAGGAGACAAACCTCTGAACTCACTCTAGATTAGGTTAAATGAGGTAAGAAGACCCACCCTGAATGGAGGCGGAGCCACTCCACAGATGGACACTGGGCTCCATAAAAAGGAAGAAGAGCTGAACACGGGCAGCCATCTGTCTTCGCTGTCTAGCTGCAGATGCGATGTGAGCAGCTGCCCCGAGCTCCTGTCACCATGACTGCTCTCCCACGATGGCCTATACTTTCAAACTGAAACAAAACTTTCCTTGCCTGGGTTGCTTTTGTTGGGTCTCTCCTTCCAGCGATGCAACAGGCAGCTAATACAGCGACTTGTAGATCATCGCGAGGCGTCAAACCTGAAGTGTGTAGTAAAGTCTAGAGCCCCAACAGCTGTTATACAGAAATGCAAATGAATATCAAATTACCCTCTGCATAGTCTAGCTACTCAGCCACTAAGTATGGATATTACTAATCATAGTAGTCTAAGGATGAATATTAGAAACGAATCTAGTAAGGAATGGGAGCTTTCTAGCTCAACTTGGGAGCTCATTTCCCTGCATCATGGGCTCCTCCCTTGGGGAAGGCATTTGATTTTCGTTGTAAATGTTTGTGTAGTGTTGTTCAGAATGCAACTCAGCCTGCTCTTTTACAATACAAAAATAATATGGATGGGCATTTTGCAGTGTTGGGTCTGGAATTGTAAATCTTCTGTGGGAAGAAGATAATAAAAACAAAAAGCCCTACTTCAGACACAAATGAATAAAAGAATAGATCATGTCCCTCTCTTGATTAAACTCCAGTGGTTGTAGCAGAGATTGAGCTGGCATTCAGAATCTATGGGGAAAGCATAGTTTAGTAAATAAATGGCTTTGGGGAACCCAGAGACATTGCAGAAAAAAAGTGAAATTGCACCAAAACCTCAAATAATACACCGAGATAAGTTCCAAGTGCATCAAAGATTTAGGCACCCTGTGAAAGCATTTTAAAAGGACAGAGTAGTCATGGCCTCCTCCGATACACCCTGACCCACCCATCTCTCCACTGGGTCATTTAAAACACTAAAGAAATGCTGCTACAGTGTCATGGCACAGACTGCTTTTCTCACGTGGGTTGATGTGTTCAACCTGTGCTCACTGGTAAAATTTTCAGACCAGTCTATGCTAGCTTAAAATCAAACATCTATTATGACTGTACTCGAGTCTTTAGCAAAGAAAAGAAAGGGTGTGATTTTAATGTCTAGTGCTGTCAAACTTGACATAATCTCCTGAGAGATGAGCCTCTGAATATGTCTGTGAGAGATGATCCAGATAAGGTGAATATGGATGGGCAGATCCATCTGACAGTGGATGGCACCATTCTCTGGGCTGGGTTCTGAACTAAATACTAAGGGAAAAGCGAGCTGATTCATCTCACTCTGGAACTTGACTGCAGATGCCATGTGTCCAACTGCCTCAAGCTCCTGCTGCCGTGACTTCTTCCCATGGTGGACTGACTGTACCTTAGAACGCTGACGCTTCTTAAGTCGGGACTACAAAGTAGCTATCTCCAGTTGCATCTATTTTTCCTTTATTCTTCTTTCGGGTGGAAACAAATTTCGTTGTGTATTTCATATTTGTCTTTCTGTTTTGCTTTGCTTTATTTTATTTAATCTCTCTCTCTCTCTCCTCCCTCCCTGCCCCACCCCGGAAGCAAGTGTGAGCATCAAGTGACATAGTGCACATTGCACATGGGGAGGGCCGAGGTCAACCCTCAGGAGCTGGTTCTCTCCTTCCACAATGTGTGTCCTGGGTATCAAACTCAGGCTGTCACCCTTGGTGGCAGGTACCTTTCCCTACTGAGCCACCTCTCCAGTCCCATCACATTTCCTTTATCCATTCCTCTGCTGCTGACATCTCAGTGCACTGCATATTTGTTATCCCAGTTGGTGTTCTATTGCTCTGAAGAGACATCATGACCAAGGCAACTCTTATGAAAGAAAGCATTCAGCTGAGGGCTGGCTTACAGTTTAGTCCATTATTGTCATCATGGCGAGGAGCATGGTGACATGCAGACAGACATAGTGCTGGAAAAGTAGCTGAGAGTTCTACATCCAGATCTGCAGACTCTGGGCTGTCATGGGCTTTTGAGACCTCAAATCCCACCCTAAATGACATACTTCCTCCAACAAGGCCACACCTCCCACTCCTTGCAATTCTTTCAAACAGTTCTACTCCCTGGTGACGAAGCATTCACATATATGAACCCATGGGGGCCATTCTTATTCAAACAACCACACCTGTATAAAATTTTAATGGATAACACATAAGGTTTAATTTTACAAATAAATATGTAAAACACTTACACATATTAGAAATGAAATAGACTATTTTATACAATAGATGCTGTGGTTTTCAGTTTACTTTCACAATGAATGCTGCTTTTAATAAGACACATGCGTAGGTAAAACTTACAAAACTACCTTTCCTATAGTTCAATGTTGCAGTACAAACAACATTTAAGAGGGAAAGGTAAAAGGTGTTAGCTGTGGAAAACTGAGACTCAGGGAACTCATTCACTATCCAGGTTGCATAAAGAGTTTTGAGGTTGTGGACCATCAAATGGTCTAATAAAGCAGCGATAAGTATTATGTATCAAAGGACAACATCCTTTTCCTGGCTAGATAAAAATCAGCTGTCTATACTAAGTGGGATATTTTTACATATAGGAGGAGAGAGTTAGCTAGGATCAATACCACATGCCTGCCTACCTGACATTTTGCAGGAAGGCAGGCCTCATCAACGCACAGGTCCTATGGCTATTTACCATGTGTAGTTCCTGTAGGTGCCCTGTTAAGACAGTTAATTAGCAGAGAGAAAGTAATTGTGACTTTCATAGATACTTCTTTTTTTCACTTTTTATATAATCATAAGATTTGTCACTCCATTTTATTCTATTTAATGTTTCATTTTATTTTATTTTGAATCTCTCACTATGTAGCCCTGGATGGCCTGGAACTCACTACTTAGCCCTGGCTGGTCTGGAACTGGTTGGCTTGGACTCACTATGTAGAGCAGTCTGGCCTAGAACTCACAGAGATCCATCTGCCTCTACCTCTTCAGAGTTGGGACTAAAGGCATGAAGTGCCATGCCCAACAATATCATACACATTTCAAATGATAACATGCCAGAAACTTAAATAACTTGGCAGAGACTAGCTAGGACAAGGCCAAAATTGAAGGCAGTAAATATCTCTATGCCCTATGCACAGTTCTCTGTCATCTGCAGTGGCCCAGGACTCTGAAGGAAGAACTGAAAAGGGACTCCCTCAAGACTAGCCCTTACCTGATCACTGTGAGGCCACAGAACAGCGGTGCTGGGTGACCTTTCCTGGAGAGTCACAAAGAACACATCTGTTCACCCTAATCCAAAGAAACAACTCATCCATGTCTAGCTCTGTGAACCAGTGAGTTTATTGCATTAGTTACTCAGCAGGTGAGGGGTTCCTTACAGGACTGCAATGACTGGAGGCAGCTGTACCGAGGCTTTCCACCACATGTAACCACAGAACAGATACTGCACCATGGAGTTCCCCTTATCAGTGTAATATAGCACATACCACACACTCACACAATGCTTGGTAAGACTACGTGCAGCTGGGGCATGAGAAAGGAGGATACCTAAAATCTCAGATGACCCTCTGCCTATTCCCTTCTAAAGGGAATTTTAATAGGCCCCAATCTTGCAATCTTTTTTCTTGAAGATCTATTCACATATTTTATGTATATATGTGTGTGCTTGAGGGTTATGTATGTGAATCACGTGCATGCAGAGAGCCCATGGAAGCCAGAAGAGGGTTGGATTCTGTGGATCTGTAGGTACAGAGCTCTCTGAGCACCAGATGTGGGTGCTGGGAACTGAACCCAGGTCCTCAGCAAGAGAAGCAAGAGCTCTTAACTGCTGAGCTGTCTCTCCAACATCAAAATCTCACAACCTGATGACCATCACCTGTGGGTAACCACAGCCATTTTGACTTCAAGAGGGCAATGCCTTACTACATCCATTCTATTGTTAGTATTTTCAATAACTTTGAAAATATTCACATAAACACAGTGGTCCTTCTGGCCAGACAGAGTTCTCACATCCTACCTCAGCTATATTTGAACACCAAATAATATTTAACATATTTTGAAATGAAAATGTTCATTTTATGGTTGTGTCAAGTAAAGTAGAGCAGTTAATTTTACTTGGTGGATCTTGTCATGAAATTGGCAGAAGGAATAGATGATCATATTCGTGCCTAGAAAAAATAACAGCAGGTTGGGGCTAATTTTGTTGATATTATTCCTTACAGTCTCAGAGCTGCTCACCCTGTAGAGTCTCGGTGGACTTTCTCTTTTTTACCTTTGATGTGGGACCATTTCATTCCGTGCTCCATTTTCCAACCCAGTGTATTTTATAATGATAATCCATCATGTCTGTTTGTCAGTTTATGGCAGCTTAAAAAATTGCCTCAAGGCCAGTAATGAAAGAAATCTTTTCCACTTCCTGTAGATTGTTTTATGTGCTTCACAGTTTTCTGCACCAAATAATAAAAATAACATTGCTTTCCAAACTGTCCTTATCTTGCCTTTTCCTTCTCCTTTTAATCCTTTATGGCTTATTTCCTCTTGCTTTACTGTGTTTTATGCTACTGTGTTTTTGTTCATAATTAATAAGATATAAAAGTCAAGAACATAGTCTCAAGACAGAAAGTTTGCAGAGGCTTTATTTCAACTTGCCTTTTTGATCCAATATAAAAGAAGCTATCTGGAGTTCTTAATAAAAATATGTTGTGTATGCAAGAATACTGTACATGTGTCCTATCTATCCACCCCTGAAGAGAGGCCATACTTTCAGGAACTGCTTGAAATAGAGATGTCAATCCATATCAGGAAGAAAGCAATAATTTATTTGAGTTTTCATAGCAGGCTTGGTGACATACACCCTTAATGTCAACATTCAGGAGGCAGTGGCTGGTGTACTGCTCTGAGTTCAAGGCTACCCTGATCTACATATTGATTTCCAGAACAAATGATGCTATATGGTGAAACCCTATGTCAAAATAAAGTAATAAAATAACAACAACAATAATAATAAGCTTTTTTATGCAGAATTGGGAGTCAGATCCAGGGACTTGTACTTGCTGGACAGGTCCTCTGCCATTGACTACTGAACTACACACCAGCCTTCATAAGTTAATTTTAATACAGAAAAGAACTATATAGGTTCCTGGGTGTGAACAATACTACCACTGGAAAACACTATTAGACATCGGGAAGGTCTATTATTTCTGGTATTATTAGAAACATCTCTGTGATAAGGAAGTTAGAGAGTTTTCAATAATGACTTGTCTTTTACTCTGTTTTTTAAAGACCTTATTATACCCATGCCTGCCATACAATTCAGGTTGCACCATTCCATTCTTGTTTTCTGTTTATAGTGGCTGGGATTTCTCACAACATTCTTTTCATTGTCATCCTAAGGTGCTAATGCTTTAAAGTGCCCCTTGAGTCACCAGGCAAATGGTGTTACCCTAGGACAATTTCCTAAAGAATATTCCCCAGGCTTGAAATTGACTGTAGTTGGCATGCTTCTCAGCTATACCTCCTCGATTGCCCTGTATTAAACACGCAAAATAAGTCTTTCCTAAGTGAATAGGTATGGTGATATTTTATTTGTTCTGAAATGTGATTTTATTTGTATGTTAATACATAAAGTTACCTGGGGGTCAGAGCTAATAGCAAACCATTTAGCAGAAGTCTGGCAGTGGTAGCACACACTCTTAATCCCATCACAAGACAGGTAGAATCTCTGTGTGTTCAAGGACACAGCCAGCATGGAGACACACACCTTTAATCTCAATACCAGCCATAGAGACCTGGAGTTCTGTATAGACAGCAGTGACAAGGAGGTCATGTGGTTGGGTTTACAACCAATGAGAAGGCAGAACAGAAAATCAATAAAAATACAGACACACAGGAAGTAGGTCTCTCTCTCAGGGGAAGGACAACAGTGACAGTGAAGGGTAAGAAGGAGGTCTTAGCTCTTGGCTGCTGCTCAATCTCTGGGCTTTTAACTGTGCTTTTGGCTCTGTGTTTCTTATTTAATAAGACCATTCAGAATTACATCTACAAATGGGGGGCTAAGTCAAATTTACTTCTACTTGCTTTGACCTCAGTTCGTGTTGGTTTATGGGAATGAATGAATGAATCAATGAATCAATCAGTCAATCAATCAATCAGTGAAGAATGGTTAGACAGATTGGTAGAAAGGTTGGGTATAAGGGCAGATGGATGGATGGTAAATGTTGGAATGCTTTCCTGGGACAGTCCAGCTCTCAAACTACTGTAGAAAGTACCCTGATGTGTGGGAAACCCTGCCCTGTTTTTAAACACTTCTTACTGTCATGTGGAGCAGTTGGAATCTTTTTGCCCCATGCACAACACCAGCTCATGATAAACTTTCTTTCCTCAAGGCCAAAACTGATTTGCATACATTTTCCCAGGATCAAGGAAGAACCCTTACAGACTTACATTTCTTTGATCTCCAAATGCTCATTAGAGCCTTGCTCTCCAAACCTAGAAGAAAGATGCTGCAAAACTGTTAAGAAAAAAGTCGCATTGTAAGAGGACATTCTTAAAAAGTACTTGAGAAAGAGAAATTTTATATTACTAAAACTTTTCAGTTGTAGATCCATAAACATTCCATCTCTGATGGTCTATTCAGACACAAAATGCCTAAAAGACCAAGGTAGAAAAATATCAACAAACTCCCAGATGACTAGGGAGCTGTTTTTCATGAGATAAAATTGTATATGTGTGTAATCTGGATGAACGTCTAAGGAGTCACCTCTGCCACAAAGACTCACCGACAAAAAGCAACAGTAAGCAGAGCCTGAATTCTCTTACACAAAAGTATACCAATGTAATTTCTGGCATTAATCAGGAGGGAAAAATAAACAGAAGGAAAGAGATGGGAGAGGACGAGGTGAGGAAAAGGAGGAGGAAGAGAAGGAGTAACAAAGACACCAAGAATGAAGAAGAAAAGATAATGACAGAGAGATGAAAAGGGAGTCACAAGTGGAGACAGACCTGGCCCTGTTTGATTTCAGGCTGATATAACAGAATAATATATATGGGTGTTTCAAACACCACTGTTGTATGATTCAGAGGGTAGGAAGCCTAAGTAAGGCAGGTCAAGGTGCTGGCAGATCCTATGTCTGTTAAGAGCTTGCTTCCTGATTCACACATCACCATCTTTTCATTGTATCTCACAGAGAGGAAAGGAAGCTAGCTGGCTTCCTCTGATAAAGGCATTAACTATATTCACTAATGTTCCACACTCATGACCAAATGGCCTCATATCTAAACGCTATTACATTGGGATTAGTTTTCAACAGATGTATTTGGAACACCAACACTCATGTCATTGCTTACCATTGTATGTGTATAGACATATACGTGTGTGCGCGTGTGTGCGTGCGTGCATGCGTGCGTGCGTGCGTGCGTGCGTGCGTGCGTGCGTGCGTGTGTGTGTGTGTGTGTGTGTGTGTGTGTGTGTACCTTCTTACATACAGGGTTTTTTCTTTGTTGTCAAATGTTTGAGAAAAACTGAGATGGCTACTACTCACTCATGTGTAGTATTTCTTTTCTATCCTTTCTCCCCTTCCATTCCTATTAACCATTTACACACAAAAGAATTATTCATATATTGCCTTATTCACTGGAAACATCTTGCTTATCGAAAAAGGAAGCTCGGTGAGTGTAAGGCAATAAATCTTCTTATTAAAAGTAACTGTAACAAGGAGGCTTTCTCAGCTGGATTTGGGACTCCCTAACTACACCCATCAGTCACTGCCACCAAAAGACACTGATAAAAATCCAGGATCAGAATCCTGTGCTGCTCACAGCAAGGAGACATTACAAACACATCTACTATTTACATCGAGGAAGTTCTAGAAATTTGAGTCTTTGGAAGACCTAATATTTACCCAATAATTTGTCATGTTCAGGGCTGTTATTTTAGTCTTTATTAAGGCTTTTGCAGTGGTGGCCCGAAACAATCACATTTGTGTGGGACATGAGCACACTAGCAAGTCAGAGCAGCTGTAGGAGCGAAAATGGCTCCACCAAAGGTAATGAACTCAAAGTATTTTGCTGAGCTTTTCTTTTCACTCTCCACCTTCTTATTTAAATTAAATCCTTTCTCTCTGCGTCTCTTTCTGTCTCTCTGTCTCACTGTCTCCCCCACCACTGTGTGTGCGTATATGTATGTGTGTGTATGTGTGTTATGTGCACACCATAGTTCATGTGTGGAAGTCAGAGGACAAACTCAGGTGTCCACCTTGTTTCAAATAGGGTCCTCCCACTACATGGGGTTCCCAGGAATCGACCATTCACATCCCATCTCAAAGAAAACATTGGGACCCAGGTGTGTACAGCAGGCTTCCCATAGATTCTGGGGGTCTGAACTCAGGTCCAAGTGTTTTACTCACTGAACCATCTCTCCAGGCACTTTTCGGAGCTATCAAGTAGTTCTGTGCTCCGGTGCTCCAAGTGGGAGATTTGTGAGCTTCCCTCACACTTACTTAAACAAAAGAGCCTTTATTTATGCGTCATCTCATGGAATTAGCATATTTGTAGTAACCCAGCTGTAAAAGCTCAATTTAAGATGTTAACCTGCTAAAAGGTATCTATATTTCAGATTGTCTCTAGATAAAAGCAACAAAATCCTTTGGAATAATAGTGTCCATAAGCACAGTAGCTATCACGGAGAATTGGCTATCTCCAGATGCTATTTGCTATTGACTGGATATTTTAGCTAGGCCTGTTAAATTCATTATCACACCAGCCCCCAGTGTGGAGCTATCACAGGCAGCATAGTAGGGTCTTTGAAAGTTTCTGCAGGTTAGATGATGTCTTAAGAGTGGGACTCTCATGACATAGTCTGAGCATTCCAGCTTCTAGAACCTCAAGAAACAAATATGTATTGCTTAAGCCACCTTCTAATTTGCCATTCTATCCCTGGGCAATTAAAATCCTATTCCAAGCAGTTTAATTCTTCTAATGAAGTAGGTAAGGTATGGAAGACAGAAGAGTTTAAGAGACTCATGCAAACAAGTCACAGGATTTGGGGGGCACTACACCGGATAATCAGAGACAGGCCATTGACATCACTCCATAACTATGACAGATGTTGAAAAGGAACACTGGGGCCACTGATTGGGTTTTGTTGACACTGAGTTGGTGATGAATGTGTAGGAGCATTATTGGAGAATGCCCTAGGGACTACACAGTGAGGGACCCTGAGAAGCAGAGTTGAGTACAGGGAGAAGCTGAACATCTGTGCAGTCCCAGGAGTACAGTGGCCTTTCTGGAGATACCTTAAATTCAAATAATGGAGCTAGGGATTATATCTCCCTCCTCTATTGACATATGGGTAGTGGAATGTGGGCTGTCTTCAGGGATGAGGTATCATATTAACTGTTACTATATCTTTTGGCTACGGGCAAGGCTTGATGTAGGACACAGCTGGGCAACATCAGTGGCCAGCATCTCCAACAAACTAGAAGTAATTCTCAAAGGTGGCAAGTATGAAGATGAACTCTGTTACATAAGAATCCTGAGGCCTTCCCTTAGTTGCTTAGGTACCTCTTTTCAGCAAAAACTGAATCTTTGGCTTTGACACAGAAAAAATAATTTCAGGGTGACCCCGTATGAAAGTTGAGGTTCATTAAAAGACCTTAGTGTAGATTTTAAGTACAAAGGTTAATAGAAAGAAGGCACTTGGGGAGAAAGGAAGACATACCCAGATTATGGAGGTGGGCTTGTCTGAATATACATTTCTTCATCTTTAAAATAATCACAGATCAGTTTGGCAAATTTTTGAAAGTTATTATCTTCAAGGATTTCTAAGAAACCTAAATGAGGTCACAAGGTAATTCTGGGGGGTAACCTGACAAGATTATAGTTATAAGCTAAAACTAGATCAAAGGGTAGCAGGAAGGTTGGATATATTAACTGTAAACAGAGTTTATGGCCTTCTCTGAGATTCCAGAAAATGTCTGTGAAAAGGAAGCCCTAGTTAAGGTCGTACTCATCCAGGGAAACTTGACTCATTGTTACTTTAACAAAAAATATGTGTTTGTGAAAAGAATCGCATAGATCACAAGTAATGTGTTTCAAATTCTTGCTTCTCAGCTGTCAAGGGGTTTCAACTAGACTCCAGGGTGAGAAAGGATGAGACTCCTTTCTTTTCCTGCATCATCAAATTTATTTATGTCAAAGGTTGCTAGCCCACTAAGGGCTAGTATTTCTTAATCCTCTCCCATCTTATCTTGTGATGGGCATGTTTGTTCAACTCCTGGATATTCCCAAGACTTGACTATCACGCCTTCCCTCTTCGCACTAATTAGTCAACCTATTCAGATTGTGAGGTTGAGCTTCTAGCAATGGGATGAGACATAGTCACTATGTGCTTTAGAATAAAAACTAAGTGAACTTCCTGCCATAGTGCTGTGGTGAACCCTTTTCACAAAAACAAATTGCCTTGCCAGGTTACTGTGTTGCTTTTTATGACATGGAGAATACTCTTTCCAACGTTTCTATATTGCCTTAGAAGGAGCCTACTGTTGGTAGAAAAGTGATTTTAGTGGTATGTCACATAGTCATCTGCATTGAGAGGCATAACCAGACAAAATTTACCTGATTAGATATCTGAAGAAAGGTACTCCTCTTGAAATAACAGTAGATCTGCCATGAAAAGGGGGGAAGGGAGGGATTTAACCGGGCATGAAAAAATGGTGAGACTTTCTAGGAACAGGAAGCAGCACATGCAAACATCACTTGATGATCCTCCTGCTGACTTGTCCCATTGTAAGATAGTTTCTGCTGACTCTCTCCCCTTTCCCCCCTGGAAACAGTATATGAGGTGCTATCCTTCTTAATAGGCTTGCTTGGCATATAACAGCTCATCCAAGACCTCCTGGGCCACCTGTTCTATCTTCCTTATCTCTGATGCCTTGGACCTTTCACTCTGAACTAGTCACTTGTCCAGACAAAGGGATATTTAGAGGTATCTCCAAGAATGTGGTGTGGAGAGGAAATAGGGAGAGAAGGACAAGAGGCCACCAAGGGGAAATACAGCAGGAGATATGACTGAGAAGCCAAGCAAACAGAACAGGAAATGCAGCCATGCAGCCTCAGATGGAGCCTCAGTGGGGCAGTGGGCCCAGCGGACACACAGAACTGGGATAGGTAGGAGCGGACGGGCAGGAAATGAAAGTGTGATTGCCGATTTTCCTCACAGAGAATGGGTTAACAGAGGACAGTGGATTGGCAAGAGAGAGGAGCTGAGGCAGAATAGTACCGGGTTTGTTTTTGTTTCAGCTGAACAACCAGGACACTTGAAGGTTCCAGTGGGAAGGATCCTACTGGGTGGCAAATGACAGCTCTTCAAGCTAGGGCCTTGTTAACAGTGAGACACAATGTCTCTGCAAATGGACTGGATGGGGTCCCGGAACAGGTAGATGGGATTGGTGCCAGACAGGTAGGCGGGTGACACCTTGAGCCTAACTGGAAAGAAAGAAGATAGGACACAAGCAAATTAAAATAAGTTTCGGTGCTCAGGGCTCAAACCGTGTGATTTTCTTTGTGAAGGGAAGCAGAGGGCAGGTTGACATCATGAATACTTATTTAACTAGATTGGACTAGATTGGACTAGATTGCATTGGACTTCAAGAGGGAAATTGACCCAAACAAAATGAAAAAGAATAAATGAGCCACTAAAACTGGAGAAGAACTCAAGGAAAAAAAAAATGAATTGAACCCAGAAAGTTACAAGAAGAGAATGATCAAATCTGAATTGTTTTTCCTATATCTGTTCAGAGTTTCTTGGCATTGCCTTTAACACACCAGAGAGGTCTGCTGGCTGGTGGCTCACACCAACAAGACCAAAATCTTAGATCATCTTCTCCAAACTGTTGCAACTTTTACTAAAAAACCAAATCAGCATTTCTTCGGGTAGCCAGTTTTGAGAGACATCCGATGAATTGTTCTCTAGGGTCTGTTTAAGAATTTGGAGAAAATATAAGGCAATTCAAAAAGCAATAAGCTATTTTTCTCAGCAGCCTGGCCATCTCAAGATGCAGCCTTGCACAGGCTTTCAACTGTCTCCTGCATCTTTGATTTTCATCAGGAAGAAATCACATCACAGCACTTCCCTCCAAATAAATATGTTGCTAGCAGAGCTTGCTCTGAGGAAAGAGAAGGAAAAAGAAGACGTGTTTTCTTTGTATATTTTCTCACAGGTGATTAATTCGCTCAACTGAAGGAGCTCGGAGTGCAACACTTGAAGTTATGAAATGCGCTGAAGGTCTTAGGAAGAAACACAGTCAATAAAATGTATCCCAGTACTTAAAATTCAGGCATAATTAAAAGGAATTAAAATTATATTTCATGTTTAATTTAATATTTTGTTGTATGGCCATTATTCATTGGATTTCCAAGCAATAATATGCTCCATTTCCAATTAAATATTGATTGGTAATTTTATACTATTTGCTATATAGAGTGAATTTAGAGAAGTTAAAGATAATTCTCATTTATTTCATATTTCTATGTAACTTAAAATGTATTTAAGGTACTTGGAAATTGTATTTTTTCTTTTTGTAATTAATTTATTTATATATGTGTATGCATGTATGCACACCTATTCGTGCATGAGACCACAAAGATCAGAAGAATCAGGCAATTGCAAGCCAGCCAATGTGGATGCTAACCCTGGTCCTTTGCAAGAGTAACAAATGCTCTTAACTGCCAAGTTACCTCTCCAGCCGCAGAACTTCTATTTTTCTATTAAAAATAAGAGACAAATATAATTTTAAATAAAATGTCCAAAGTGCATACATCAAACATTATAGTATAAACATAATAGGAAACAGAAAAAATATAGACGATAACTTTTTAAAAAAAAGTGGGATTAAAATAGTATGTTGAACACATGAAAAGACTTTAACTCCTTTCCATACTCCAGACATTGAGACATGAAGATGAAGACCAGCCGAAGGAGTGAGAATGAACTAGGGAACCATCAGAGCTTCAGGGACCTGGCTGGCGTGAGAAAGCTGTGTTTGTTGTTATCTATAGAAAAACAATAAACCGTCCAGTTCAAAAGGCTAAAAAAATACTTGGAATTTTCTTTTTGCCATGAAGAAATGCTAACCATTTGAGAAGCTAGATATGTTTAACCATTTGTGCACACTACACAATGTGTGCATGTGTTAAAATACATCATTGCCCCATCAGTGTATACAATTAAAAATAAGTTTGGTAACAGTTTTAATAGGCAGTTTCCTCCAAATGTGTCAGCCTCCTCCTCTGTTTTTGATCAATTTATAGAACATCCATGGCTCTCTGGGATGACACTTCCTTTCCTCTCTAACCCTGACTCTCTGACCTCTGACCTTCTGACCCTCTAAGTTGGAAGGAGTCAGCATCCATTGTTTGTTTTTGTGATATTCAAGCTGCCCAGGACCTGACACTTGTTTTTGTTGTAGACATCCTGAGGGTAGCTGAGCAATGCAGAACACCTCTGAAGTTGATTAAGTTAGCCTGGATCTTTTAAAAGGATAGACTTTAGGGAAAGTATGTTAGGGAAAACTGGAAGGAAAGTGGGAAAATAATGGCAATATGCTTAGTATTTGTGAGGATAAAGGAAGTAATGATTTAAATGTATTGGTCCAAAGAATTTTTAAGAAAAGGATCATCATATCAGCTCTGGAGAAAACAGAGATGAATGGAGTTTGCACCTAGAATCCTCAAATCGCCAGTTCAGGAACAGTGATAAAGGGGATGAAATATGTAACTGCACCGAAGGAGCAAAGAGTTGATCAGAACCCAACACATACTCACAGAAAGATACACATGCAGGACTTATAGGCAGACCAAGCAAGAAGCTTTAAAATCAAACAGTTGTTGTCTTATGCTAGCCAAGGATAACAACAGAGCTGGGGGGAGGGGGGAGGGATGGAATGAAAGATGCAACATTTACATATAGAGGCATTCCTTAAAACTAGGAAAAACTCAACTAAAAATTAGATTAGGAACTTACCTGAAGGTATCTTTCAGAAATCAGGGCATTTCAATAAGAAAATATTAAAGCAAAATAAACTCAATAATAAATTGTGTCAGAGATGAAGTAACTGTTGATGTATGTATGAATGAAAGAATAAGTGTTTAGGGCAGACCAAATTGGCAGATTGGAAATGTATGGTTTGAGAATATAGACACTAACAAAGACATGTTGCTATTGCAAAATTGCAGGATGTGGAGAGATGAAAAGGGAAAAGAGCCTAAAGACTCCAGGAGAGAGAAAAAATTAACAGAAGCAAAACTGGTATTAGATAGGAGAGACAGCTCAGTGGTTAAGTGTAAGTCCTGCCTTTACAGAGGACCAAGTTCAGTTGCCAGCAATCAGGCAGCTCACACCTATAACTCTAAGTCCAAGGAATCTGATGCCCTCTGCTGGCCTCAGTGGACACTTGCACTCATGTGAACACACACACACACACACACACACAATTAAAAATTAAAAGGAACATCAACAAATGTTCAAGAAACTAAATATTTTCAGATTTATTAATAGCAACACTGGGTATAAAAACACCAAAATAGTATATTCAAAACTATCAGGAAAAATATTTTTTAACTGAGTTTGCTGCCTCGTTTACAACCAGTCAGTTTCAAAAGGTAGACTGAAGGAATCTTCAATCTATAGAATCTCAAGGATTTTTTTTCCAGATGACCTTTTCAGGTTTCTTAAAGTCTGCTCTAGAGACTGAGGATGAGTAACTTGCCTAAAGTTTTCCTAGTTTTGGTGCTGCAAGCCTTGGAAACATCTCTTTTCTAGACATATCAAGGAAGTGGGTCCCTCGCCTCTGCATTCACAAAAAGAGTTTAATAGCAAGTCCAGAAGCAACAGATAGATCTTCCATTAGCTCCTTCTCACCCCCAACAAAGCCATCTCAAAAGGAAAAAAAATGGAAAATACTGAAAATATAAAAATCTCACAATGACCACTAGAATTCTAGACATGAAGGAAGCAGGAAAATAGAATCCATATTAGGAAAAAAAAATCCATTGATAAAAATAGACCAGAAATAATTGAGATGGTGGGATTTGCTGAAGAGTGTATTCATGATTTTTTGGTTGCCATAATAGAATACCTGACAGAAGCAACTTAAGGGAGGAGGGGTTCATGTCATCGTAGTTTGAAGACTCACATCCATCAAGGTGAGATGGAATGGTGGCAGCAGATGCTTGAGGCAGATGCCTCATCGTTTCTCTAGTCAGGAAGCAAGAGCAATGAATGCTGGCGCTCAGCTAGTTTCCTCTTTTCATTCAATCCAGGACTCTAGGACATGGGGTACATCCTATTTTAATTTGAAGTGGGTCTTCCCATCTCAACTAACCCAATCTAGAAAACCCCAGAGATTTGTTTCCATAGTGATTCCAAATGCCATCAGGTTGATGATCAAAAGTAACCATAGCAATGAGGCATGGAGGTGGGTGTTAGAAGGTAGTGGATAGACTACAGAATGGACATAAAAATACAAAACCTATGAAAAGGAGAAATATGCAAATAAGAACCCAAGTGGGGCTTTCTGGGGAGAAAATGGAATGCCTGAAAGGAATGCTTCACTCTGTAGATTTTGCAACAAATTAGATGCTTCAGAGGGAGGTCTATGAACCAGAAACCATAGCACCAGAAATTACCCAAAGCCTTAAAACCTCTTTAATATTCCTCCTCAATGTTCTTGGGGGCCTAAAGTGCATGAATGAAGTGCAGATATTCAAGTGGAGAGAGTGCACACAGAGACAACACAAGGGATACAGGATGGAGATGAGAGGTTTTATAAAAGAGACGAGCCTAGTTGTCCCAACACACGTATCAGCCCTCCAGAGGAATTAAAGCCTTGGTTGCCAGGTGACTGCATCTACATGGAAGAGCTTTCTAGATGAGATCCATTATGTGCAACTGTAAAATAGAACAAAGTAATTTGTAAACCAAAATACTTTCTTTAAAAAGCAGAAAAGTGAGGGATGGTGGGGGTGGCTCAGTAGGTAAGAGTGCTTGTTGTACATGCACAAGGTCCTGGGTTTGAATCCCCAACATCCACGTAAAAGCCATGAGTGGCTGTGTATACCTATCACACCAGCATTGTTGCAGCAAAGACAGGCAGATGCCAGTTTTTTGGTGTCCAGCCAACCTAGCCAAAACAGTGAACTTGTTCTATGAGAGCTGTTGCCTCAAAAATGAAAGGCAGAGAGTTATGAAAGAAGACACACATGTGACCATACAACACATACACACATATGCAGTAGTTATTAATCATTTAAAAGTAGAAAAGTAAAATTGACAGAAATGCTCTAACATTTTTGGAGTCATGGAAAATACTGGTTGGTGATTGAAGAGTAGAAAGAATAAACCCTAAAGCTAGAGATGCACGGACTAGGTATGTGTCCCTAACAAATATGACTGTGACCAGGTGACATATGGGTTGCTTACTCTTTGAATAAAGAATGGGAAACTGCCAGACAGCACTACTGTATTTCAGTTGCATTTTGATTTAAATTGGCTTCTGGAGACCTATCCACCATGTTTAGTGTCTATTTCCATGGAAAGTGTATTTCACATTAAAGCAATCTATTAATGATCCTTTCCTGAGAAAGCTTGCATTTATAACATCACAAAGCCCACTCATTCATCAGCCAGATTGCAAAATTTCACTCCTACAGATAACCAGTTTTTCATAAATCAGAGTAAAATAAGAGCAGTGAAGATGGCCCATAACTCTTCCACATATCTCTCCCCCTTAGTACCTTCTCACTACTGATGTCCTAATATATTGTTATTGCTTTTCTCACTCGTGGCTTAGCTCCCTCTCCAGGTAATAATACTGGTAGCCAAGGACCAGAACTCACACACTTCTGAATGTTTCTAGGACAGCCTGGCATTGCATCAGCCATCCTCAGGCTTACAGCTTGTCTCTGTTTAATACCATCAGTTCCTCTTATACCAAATATCAAACTGCTCTGCCACATCTCTCAAGCCAAAGACAGCCCTCTTCTGAATGAGCTAACCAGCTTGATTGTGCTTTATATTTTTTAATCTATTATTGGAGAATACATTATACAATGCATATTAATCATATCCATTTCCTACTCTTCCTCTCCAGCTCTTTACAGAGCCTTTCTATGACACCTCCCCAACATAAAACTTCATGTCCTCTTTTCATAACTCACTGAGTCCAGTTAGTGCTTCCAATATAGGCACGGACATAGGGTCATCCACAGTTACATGAGCAACCTACCAGGGGCCATGTCCCTAAAGACAACTGATTCTCCTTCCTCCCACAGCTGACAATTGCCAATAGCTCCTCAGTTAGGAGTGGTACTTGGTAAGCCCCTCTCCCAGTTCCATTGGAATGGTAACCAGGATGCTTTTTGCATGTTGTGTGCAGGCAACCATGGCAGCTATACATTCATGAGTGCAATGGCCCTGACATGTCCACAAGACACTGTTTTGTCTCAGGCCTCCCGAACTTCTGGCTTTCACAATCTTTCCACAATCTGGAATTCCCAAGCTCCAATCCTGCTTCTGCTATAAAGCAGAACACCCACAGTGACATTGGAATCCCACTGCAAAGAGCAAAACAGAGATGATTCATGGCCCTGGGTACCACTGTACCTAAAAGCCTTAGCAAAGCCTAGCAAAGGGTAATGGCACATTTGGAAACCCCACAGATAAAAGCCAGTGTGCCATGAGATTTAAGAAGGAAGAGATGGGTAAGCTATGGAGTCTCTGCAAGCTGGGGGAAGGTGGATAAGGTTACTGAGCCAATTATTATGGTCAGAGGAGGAAGAGCCTTAGAGGATCCAAGCCTGTGTGGAAGCTACTGAGGCCAACACACTACCAGTGAGGTCACATCTGGACTCAGTGCTCTACTTCAGAGGTTCTGCAGGTGAGGGAAATAGATACATGTCTTATCTCCCCAGCTCATCTGTCCTCACATGTTTGGTTTTAGGCTTGGCAAGCCACACGTCTGCAGTTTGCTCCTTGCTTCATTGACTCTCAATCCTATACATGTTTTACTTTATCCCCTGGATTCTGGGCACTCTTTTTCTTTTCTCTTCTTTTCTTTTCTTTTCTTTTCTTTTCTTTTTTTCTGCTTCATAATAATCACAAATACTGTCTACTGACTGAACATGATATTGTGAATAAGGTAAGGGAGAGTGACCTAGCAAGGACACTAGAGGGTGAAGCTGCCAAGGACTGAAAGGAATCAAGAGCCTGACAGTGACACCTTTTCAAAGAACATCTGATGGTATTTGAAGAAACCAAGAGGTTTGCAGTCTCTTGACACTTTAAGGGAACGCTATGTGTTAAAAATCCATATTTAAAATCTAAATTTATGTTTTAAAGCATGAACCTTTCAGTAAGTCAAAAAGTTAAGGGCTCTATGAACTTATAAAAATAAGGCTGGAACAGACAGGGCTGGTGGCCAAAAACTAAAATAAGAAGAGAAATTCCTTGTAAATTCTGTCCTGGACTCAAAGCAGTGGTGTGAGCAGTGTGTGGGCTCTGGCTTTATAAAAGGAAGAATACAGCTCTTCATTCTCTGAATGCAAGTTTGGGATTTTATAAAACAACATGAGATGGTCAAATAATAAAACTACAGCATGACTCTTCAGGTCCGAGTTGGAATCCCTTGAGGAGATTTAAAGATATCCCATGTATTTATCTAGGGTATTGACAAGAATAACGTAAATGTCAAATTGTTTTGATAAAAATAAAACTAAATAAAAATTTTACTTCTAAGTAGATTTGTCACCAGAAATTCTATCAGGATCATTCAGAAACAGTTCAGCATCAGAGGTGTTGGCACCCAGAGAACACGGAAATCTCCCAAAACCAGTCAACCACTCTTTGCTCATTCCTTACCAGACTTCTGGCTCTGTATCCTGTCCATGTGTGAATTTACTGGGACAGAAATGTCAGATTGATTAGATTTGTCCACAAGTCACTTGTAAAACAAAGGGGACTCCAAGTGCTACCAGGAGGGTGGCTTAGATGGTCACAAATCATTGTGGATACACAAGATCAATGCGGCAACTACAGTGCATACATCTACTCCAGCACAGAAGGAGGAGCTGGATTCCATTTGGGGGAAGGAGGGACAGCTCTGGGCTCTCGTGCTGAGCCTTGTCTACCTGCAGAGACATCAGTGGGTGAACTCAAGAACGTAGAAATATGTACTATTGAATTAACTTGTGAATGGTTGAAGAACCTACAGGTTAGCTATTCGGGAGAAAAGAATATGTGTAGGAAACATTAGCACTGTTTTTAGCCATTGAAGGAGCCGAGCTGCGGATGGAAAGTGCTTGCTTTGAGGTGGGAAGTAAGAAAATGGAAAATGCACCAAGGGAAGGATTAAAGAAACAGCCTTTCATTTAAACACTTAAGGACTGAAGGAGGTTTTGTTAAAAGGTAATCTTTTCCTTCAAAAGTCAACATAGAGAGCCAAGAGGACAATATAAAAATACGTATTCACCAAGTAAATCACCATTTAATTTCACCCAGATCATTCCTGAAACATACCATGTTTTGAAAGTATTTTGTAAACACATTAATTATAAATGTCAAATACAAATATTCCAGGACTGGAGCAATGGCTCAGAGGTTAAGAACACTTGATGCTCTTTCAGAGGACAAGACTTCCTTTCCCAGCACCCACATTTGTTGGCTCACATATAACGCCCTTCTTCTGGCCCCCATGGGTACCCATACACATGCAACATAGAGACCACACACACAAATAAAAATAAAAATAATTTTAAAGACAAACATTCCATCAAAATATATCAAAATACAAAAGTATGCACAGTAACTCCCCTACAATGAGCAGGAGAGTCTTGTATAAAGGGTAATGCAATAGAAAAGTTATTTTTACATTTATACCAATGCTCAGGTCGCAGAACAACATGAGATTGTATGATGTGAGTCACCAACACATCATCCACCACTTTGATGACAAACAAGACTAAGTACATCAAGCAGTGTGAAAGGGCACAAAGAAAGGAGCTGACAACATGTCTCGTGTCCCTGCTGTAGCTCACACTTGTCAGAGCTCCCCGAAGGCCTGTTTTTCCCCTTACTAAGGTAAGCATCATCGGCAGGAGTGTTTCCTAAGTCCAGAGATGGCGTTAGGACTCACAGAAAACACAGCAGATCTTATTCATTATGTCACAGTGGAGCTGTGATATATTCCAAGGGCAGACACTCACTCTAATCATTTGAAACAAAGGGACAGACTCATTCATCCAACTAATCAATATGAATCCCCTGCTCCAAAAGAGAAGCATAAATCAGCAGCTGCTCGGTGGTCAGTTTTTTTTTTTTCCCATCCACCCCTCGAGGAGCCAAGGGAGGAGAAAAAGTGGGACGTGTGTCAACGGGAAAGTGACTCAGGCTTTTCTATCGACAGACATTGCCAGTGGGCCGCAAATTCTCCTTGGCAGCCGTGCTCATCAATGTTGCTGAAGGTAAGGCGGTCAGGGAGTGTGTGGGGTTTGCCTGAGCACAATCTGCTGTGCTCCAGACGATGCTGGGTTTTGTTAAGGAGTGTGGAGGAAAAGGAACGTTGTGACAAATCTGTGTCTGCCTGTCTGGCAACATGCATATTTTCTTAGAAGAATGATTAGGCTTAAACCATGTCCTTGGTGTCGAAAACTAGAAAATATGATGTTTAGGGTGTATTTTGTGGACGTGTTGATTATAAATGTCAAAATCAAATGTTTCATTAAAATATAGATGTGTACTTGTAGCTTCCCCCCGACTCCCATTTCCACCCTCCCCTTCAGTGAACAAGGGAGTCTTATAGAAGAGATATAGAAGAGAAATGTTATTTATACCAATGGTAAGATCCCAGAACAGAATAATAGGAGGAAAGTGGCACTCGTGTGAGTTACTAATACATCATCCACCACTTTGATGACAGATTCACACTAAATATATTTTAGATTTTTTTTTCTTTCTGATGAACATAGATAGATGCCAGGGCTGGGGATATAGCTGCCAGCAAAGTTCTTGACAAGCATGGGGACCTGAGTTGGATCCCAAGCACATACTTAAAAAAATAAAACTGTGTGTGCAGGGGGGGGGGGGGCGCCTGTACACTTGCAATGCCAGCACTGGGGATGAGGAGACAGGGGAAGGGGCTCGCTGGCTAGCCGTCCTTGGTAAATTCTCTACTTGGTGAATTCCAGGCCAGTGAGATACACTGTCTCAAAAACAAAAAGATGGACCATGCATACATATGCGCACATGCACATGCACACACACACATACACACAGACCCAAACACACACACACACACACACACACACACACACACACACACACACACATGCGCACGCACGGACCCAAACACACACACACACACACACACACACACACACACACACACACACACACACACACACACACACGGACCCAAACACACACATTCACATATACACAATATATACAAAATAAATGTCTCTCTTCCCTGTTATGGCTTTTCCTGGTGCCTCAGAGCAGCGTATAACTTCATGCCTCTGAAGTGGCAACTTTGTCTTGAGACCCTGCCTCCCTTTCCACTCTTTCTTCTTTGTGTACACATACTTATGTATCATTTATCAACAGCTCGTTTATTCTTCACTTCATGTAATATATGTGGACATGCAGTAGTGTCTTGTCCTAGCTCACCAGCTCACTGGTTTATATAAATGGCAGTAACAGATTTCTTTCACTCTTGCAATAGACCCATATCATCTTGCAAGGAAAGAATTATTGTCCCAGCTGCTTACAATGCTGTAACCTTTAGATATGACCTCAGTTCCTTTATAAGTGGTCAGATCTCCTTTTGGGGAAGTGAGGAGCCTATGCCCAGTGGTTGATAGATGTAGAAGTTTAAAGTCTTGACCCTCCAGACCCAACCTATCCCAGTCATGACTGGCCATTCCAGATCTTTTCACACAGCCTACAGTGAATATCTGAATCATCCCTCCCTTCAACGCATTTTGATTCCTAATACTCCTTGCTAGACATCCTTCTTACTAAATTCTCATTCAGGTCTTCTTCTTAAAGAACTCAACCAGGAACCATTCCTCCACTCATTTCCAAGAAATCTTAGCTAGTAGTATCCTACTGAATGTTAGCAAGTGACTCTTGAGTTGGATAGACCTTACACAGTGTTTTCCTGTATTAAAAAATCCAACCATGGCTAAACCTATTGTTATCAACAAGCCCACAAACTTTCTGAAAACACATTCTTTCTCAAAATCTAACTCTAGATCCTCATTGTATCCAATGCACAGAAATTAGATATTCAGGGGCTAGCAAGATGCTCAGTCGGTAAAGTGCCTGGTATTATAGTCACAAAGACCTCAGTTTGAGTCCCAGAACCCATATGAAAAGCCTGTCATGGTGGCACCCATTTATAATCCCAGAACTGAGGAAGGAAGAGGCTGGTAGATTTGTGGGATTCACGGTCCATCAAGCCAAAGCTACTTGGCAAGTTCAATACCAAGTGACAAACCCCATATTTAACGAGAGAGAGAGAGAGAGAGAGAGAGAGAGAGAGAGAGAGAGAGAGAGAGAGAGAGAGAGAGAGAGAATTGCATCTGAGGAATGACCCCAAGATTGATCTCTGGCCTCCACATGTATACATACATATGCACACACATAGGAAAGAAACAGAAATGAAGAATTTCTTATTTTGATAAAGACAGAAACTGGAGCACAAAGTTCTTTACAGTCAGTGTTTTGTTCCTTTATGGAACTCTAGTGTTGTGACACTCTCTTGACTGATTTAGAAGTTTCTGAAAAGAAATAAATTGTTCTTCAGATTGGCCTGCACTGCCAGAACTGGGCAAAGACACCACAGTGTGAAATATACAGGTTCCATGAGCCCATTCAACCATATATTAATTCAAATACTTACTAATAACTTCAGGTTTTCAGCTGAGCCTTCAAAGATTACCAGTACCCCAGCTGAGAATGGGGTCAAGTGATCCAAAAGCATAATCATTAGAGATTAGTGGCAGGAATAGAGAATGCCATGGGGGTAGGGAGGTGACAGGCAGGAACCCTGGGGCTAAGGCTGATATGCTCATAGGGAATTGCAAGGTGTTGGTTGGAGGCATGGGGGTGGTAAGGGCCAAGCTCACCCCAGCCTTTCTATCATGAGGTTATTTTCATTAAGTCTGTTTTACTATTGGGCTGTGTTAGATTAATCACTGAAACGTATGTATCCATATGCAGGTTCCTGATTATGTTGTTAATATTTCAAGGGGACAGGGAATGCTTATGATTTTAAATTAACATCACTATGGTGCTAGAATTTTCCACATCAGGAAAAAGGATATTTGGACAATGATATGAATACACACTTGATACAATGGATATATTCTTTCAAATTTCACCTTGCATCATTGGATCACCCAATCAAGTTGCTAAATGTTAAAAAAAAAATCAACTTGACAAATGTTAAAATAAAAAATAAATTTTAAAATCAAATTTTAAAAAAAATCAAAATGGGCTACATAATTTAAATGTTGATATCATTTTATTAAGCTTTCATTTGTATTATTATATATATATATAATATTATGTCTTTATATTACTATGTTGGTTAGGGTTTCTATTGCTGTGAACATCTTTAGACACATGGAAATGTGCCATGAGGAACAAGGACATTGATTATGGTAAAATCACATTCTAATTCCCATATCTGCTCCTTAACTAATATCAGCCCAGAGGGAAAACTTATCTGTGAATGTTCAAAGTCCTGATTCGACATCTTGAAAGATTGTGTTCCAGATTAGAGAAAAATGTATATCAGTGTGGAACTAAGTACTTACTCAGCAAATGGTAATGATTCATTATTTAAGAAGAAATTGCCTTTTGTTGTTCAGAATTCTTAGCACATAAACACAATATTGAAACCCTCTTTCTATTAAGTGGCTAATACACTGCACAACAAACAACGGCCTGATTCTGTCATGTTCTTAATTCAGTCTCTAGAGTGGTTAGTGAGTTTTTCTTCTGCAAACTTCTGCTCTGCCTAAGACATTGTAACTAAATGCATTAAAAGCTTATCAACACTGAAAAATCTAAACAATGCAGTAAAAATTAACGAGTGTCCAAAAACACTTTTAATGGGTAGAAAGAAACAGACAATATACACAGTGGTGATTTGGGGAAGCAACCCTCCAGGGTACAGTCCAAAGAAACTGATTTCTCTGCACTGTCTGATAGTGTCTGGTTAGGACACTCTTCTCCAGGGTCCCAGGAAATGGAAAGGGATTTTGTTATGGAAAGATGTCTAAAACCTGGGCACTGCAGGACAAGAGGAAGAGTATTAGCACAACCTATTCCTTGTCTGCATATAGGCCTTTACCACAGCTTGCTCTGGTCACTTTCCTACCCCTTGACATTCTCCACAGCCAACCCGGTCTCTAACAATTAGCAGACACTATGAGGTGAGAAGACAATGTTCTGAGTGCCATCCAACGAGCAATGTCACCATGAAGTGTGCTGGCAGTGCCCTCCCCCATCTTCTCACTTTTCCCTGCTCTTTCTCCCTGTCTTCTCCTTACCTCTGTGTGTTCTCAGTCTTCACTCCCTTTAAAATAATCAGGCAACACCCAGAGTCACGGGAGCCCAGTCCCAACAGATACATCAACAACACAACTCCTCCTCAGGGAACATTATGAAAAATGGGGCAGCAAGGGTGGAAGAGCCAGAAGAATGAGGAGTTTGCTGTGAGATTGTATTTCCTGGAAATGTCAAAAGCTACACCCATGGAGTATCACTAACATGGCTGCCTAAACATAAGCTACACCAATAAGCGTGCTAATGGAGATGGTGTGGGAGGCTAGAAGGCCTCAGCCCTACACGACCAGCAACTAAAGCATGCTGAGAGCAGGAGACACAGTCTCTCAGGGGAAGAGCACACCAAGTGGTTATCCAATACCAAATGATCCGCCCTAAAAACATACAAGTAATATTATACAGACTGAGCAGTCTGTATTTGTGTATTTACGAATACACACACACACACACACACACACACACACACACACACACACGACAACAAAGAAAAAGAGGCCATGAATTTGAAAAAGAGCAAGGGAGGGGTACGAGGGAGGACTTGGCAGAAGGAAAAGGAAAGGGAGAAATGATATAATCTCAATTTTTTAATTAAAAAAGAATAATCAAGTGAAAGAAACTTTGCTTTTCTTCCTTCAGAACGACAGAGGAAAGAAACAAAACATGCCATGCCATCAGCATGGACTTAGGGAACGCTTCCTGAGACTGTTTCCAAATATTGAGAAAACCAGCTTGTACATAGGTGGCTTGGAAGTCTGCATTTCAAAACAAATGAAGTTCTGTCTTCAGGGTAGCTGTTATTTTCCTGTTTAAAGGCAGAAGTTAAAACATATCAAGCCACATCGACATATTGACACATCTGAGAAAGACAGAATAGGATTAGGACCACGATGGGATTTTTTTTTTTTTAAAGTAGAACCTTCATTATTTTTTAATTTAGAAAATAAAAATAAAAATTAGAAAGTAAAATCTAAAATGCAGAACACTTTAGAAAATATAGATTCCGTTGGTGTATCATGGGGACCCAACATACTAACAGATAAGCTAACTATAAATTGAAGTTAAAGAACTTCAAAGTTGTAACAGTTCATAAAATTTGCTTTGAAAAGAAAAATACAGCAGGAAAACAGTATGTCTTTTCTTATTCCTTAATGGCTACTAGATCTATTTTTGTTAAGCTAAAAGAAATCCCTGTAGGAATTTTTCACGGCAGTGACAGGACAGCATATTCAGGCCTCAGGACTGACCCCACATGGCATTGTTCAATACAGATTGACGTACTTGGGTGATAGATCAATTCACCAGGGAAGAACGAAATGATCCCTGCCCTTAAATGCATTCTCTGGGATCTCATGGGGAGAACATTACATGTAGGGGCAACTCTAATTATAAGAAATAATTACAGGTGAACCTGAGGCAGGTCCCCACCTCAGATGATAAATTACACTCAAAGAGACAAGGATGCCTTATGTGAAACACTAATGCTTTCATTGCTGGGACACAGCAGGAAACATCAAATCCTAAAAATAAATCAACAAAGCCAACGAAAAGCACATTGGATGAATACCTATCAATCAGAGCTGGTTATTAGCAATTTTTGTGGAATTTTCTTCAGTTGGGTTCACCACGGATTCCATACCTACTTACCTCTGAGAACAGAAAGAGAGGGGGGGCTTCAGACACTTTCACTGAATGTTATGTTATTTGAAGGCAGAGAGTGTCCCAGAAAAATCTGTCATCTGTAGTTCTACATGGCTGATTAATGTCCATCATTAGTAATTTCTAATTCCATTGGGCTTTAAGGTATCTTGGAATTACTAGGGCAGAGTAGAGAATTTAAAAAAATAGCCCCTCTTCCAAGGGGTACACATTCTAAGACATC